>NC_081218.1:14689135-14789135 GCF_902713425.1 Acipenser ruthenus
TATTGATATATATATATATAATTTATATATATATATATAATGTAACATTATGTAATCAAATAAACTACAAAATGATATTGCAAAAGTCTACCTGAAGCCATAACAGTAGTACAGTATTTCATGTTGGATTTAAAATGATAATGTAATATTATTCAGCAGGTTTCATTGGCCTTTATAAAGCAAAATTAGTTCGTTCTATAGGGTGATGCTAAACCTTTGGCCATTGTCCTTACATGCAAAAATATAAGTGCGCCATTCAGACTGATCGATGAATAGACTACAGACAGCTCCGTACATGGACAGAATTTAATACTCTCAATAACTTAATAATGAGATTAATAACAAGCTTCATGGTAAGTGGATCCGCGGTGTTCCAGGCAGAAGAGTGACCCGCATGTGTAAGTAATGCATTGCGATAGGCCTGTGGTATAGTCTCTGCCAGTCTGCTCGTTCATATCGACGGCATTGTAAACAGAGGGAGGTGGTGACTCGTGTGAATGTGTTCTGTGCTGGATTCCCGTGTGATTCTGTTCAGCTTGGCAATACCCCTTATTGCTCATCCTACGATTGCAACTCATTTTGAAACTGGCACACGGGCTACAAATAGAAGTCAATGTGTCGCAAAATAAAACAGGTTAACAAGGCCGTTAAAATATATCACCGCTCTCTTTTTTTAATTCAGCAACGCCACAGTTACTCCCATCAGGTGTCAGTTTAGCACACTGTTTCAAAGGTCTGAGAACCGCTTAACAAATTCACACTTCTATTTCAGTTCTTAACAGTACGCCGCTGCTTATCAGTGCAGAAAGCGCCTGCTTATAAACTAAAGCATGTGTTAAAAAAAACAAAACTGTTTTTCACTTACTAGGCTAAGCATATGGTTATCAGCGCCTCTCATTGCAGATAGCCCTGCTGAGACACGGCCGGCGTCAGGTTGGGGGAGGTGGAAGGGACGCAATTTTTTTTTTTTTTTTTTGAGCCCACTTTAATGACTAAACGTAAAACATATACAGGCGCCGTCTAATCTACTGGGATCCGAAAAATAAACCCTAGCGAGGTAGTATAGGGTGAACATGTCTGGCTTGCTTTCTGTTGGATATGAACTTGTGCAATGCTAGAAAAAAAACCAAGTCAATTCTGTTTAGATAAGCCTTTGGTTTGTCTGCTCTCTGATTTTTAAAAATGCATTATGTGGTTAAATTCTTAGTGTGTGTATTGCTTATGTGTTGAAAATGCAGCGTTAATATAGAGACCGTGCGGTTACTGTATGAACCGGTTCCCCCCTCAGTCATGGAATCATGTACAGCACTAGAAGACTAGCTCTACCTCCGCTACGCTCCCCTGCCTCCAGACCCCGCTCCTTCTCCACCCTTGCTCCGCAGTGGTGGAACGACCTTCCTACAGATGTCAGGACTGCCCAGTCCCTGACCACATTCCGGCGCCTCCTTAAGACTCACCTCTTCAAAGAGCACCTGTAGAACTCCTCTGTTTGTATCCTGGGACACTATCACCCTTCATGTAAATGTGCTTTATTTTGCTCTTATCTGCCCCCTATTTTACTGCATTTAATCCTGTACTTCAGAATACTGTAATCTGCTAAGTGTTTAACCTGTAGTACTTTGTATTTAATCACATCCTGATGTAACTATCACTATTTAATCATATCCTGATGTAACTATCACTATTATCTGCTGTATTATTGAATTGTGGTTTGTCACACTTGTACTTTGCTTGAACAAAAGTTATTGTATTTCTTGCTCTTATTGTATTACTTGTATTGTAACACTTGAAATGTATTTGCTTACGATTGTAAGTCGCCCTGGATAAGGGCGTCTGCTAAGAAATAAATAATAATAATAATAATAATAATAATAATAATAATAATAATAATAATAATAATAATAATAATAATAATAATACTTAGAATCAAGTCCACAAGAGGGCAGTAAAACTAACATGAGACACCAATGACGAGCAGTGGAAAATGAGTCAGTCTCACATTGCCCCCTGCTGGGTAAAGAAGGTAACGCGCTTAAGCAATCCTCGGTATAGGGAAATGAAACAAGCCAAGCTGAAGAATAGCTTCACTGTGATGTATATTTAATACAATAAATAAATAAATAAAACATCAATTTTGGGTCAGTAATCAGTGATATAGAAACACCAGGCACTCATGTGTGAAAATGTTAGACCGCTTTGTGCTCTGTCTCATGCATTTTACCATTTGTCTTCTTTTTCTCTTCCTGTTTTTAATGAACTGCACGTGTGGCCTATTAAAGTCATCAATTAACTTAAACAATCACTAATTTGCCTATTTTGACAACTTTCCCAAATCATACAGCGGTTTGATTTCACATGCACAACAAATCAAAACAAGAAAATCAATGGGGTGTTCTTAGATATCTGAACACGACTGTATCTCAAAGAGGGCACCATACAAGGATGCCTATTTTAACCAGCGGACAACACAATGCAGCATTATTCAGGTGAGAGGCTTACCTTTACAGCTCGATACTGCCTGATGAACTTGTAACCTCCTCACAGATACGAGCGCAGAATGACTGCAGTCTGTAACAATCTCACGCTCCTCTAAGAAGCATCTTCATGAGCAAGCCAGCCCCCTCTTAAGGATGTGGTTAACCTCTATAGACGACCGTTTAACAGGTTCCCACACTATTGCTTAGTGGTGTACCGGTATCTGTTACTTTCCATCCTGTGAAACTGTGGAGGGGGTAGAAAGGAAGGTGCCTCAATGTGCAGTGAATATACATTTAAAAAATCCCTTTTCTGTGCCAGCTTTCTGAATTCACACGTGCAGTTGCAAAATTGAGCTCATGAATTAGTTTAGGACTAAACGAATTAGTGCGTCACAAGACAGTTCGAAAATAAAAAAACTTCAAACTTACCTGCTGCACTTACAATAACGACAGGTGTTTCAGGAGCTGGGATTTCCATTGGAACATCCATAGCCCCCGACTGCTGCAGGTTGTGAAGCTGAGGGAACACGGAGACACTTTGTGGCTTGGAGCTTGGTTTCAGGAGACTAGGTTTCAGGCCGCTGCACGGCACATCAGGGGAGACTTGAGGTTTGATACAGCAACCTCAGACTAGGTCTCCATGTTTGGAGCCACTGTTTCTGAAAAAATGGCTTTGTGTTTCCTCAGCTTGACAGTCTTGGTTCCTTATGTTAAAATAGTGGTATTCAACTCTGGCCCTCAAGATCCAATCCAGTCCTGGTCTTTATTCCAAGCAGGTCTTAAATTAGTTAATTGCCTCTTAACAGCTTCAATTAACTACATTGGAACATGCTTGGAGTAAAAACCTGGACTGGATTAGATCTCGAGGGCCAGAGATGAGTACCACTGTGTTAGAGAATGTAGATAATCTATACCATCATCATAGACTGCTTTTGTTCAGGATAAACTCCCACAACACAGAGTTTGGTCGTGGTATTCATCCCATCATTATGGAGTGTGGTACAAGATTAAACACGTGGTCTGAAGCCCGCTTGGTTTGAGGGTCTCCTGCCATGCTGTTTGGACTAGGCAGTAGAGCCCTCTGGGGTACCATGGGGTAAGTAAAGAAAGGTGCCGATTGGGGGAGGTGGATGGAATTGATGGATCAAGGAGAGTTGTAAGTGACAGGTCTATAGTCTTTACGACTGACTGATGCAATGTGTGCGGGCTGCAATAAAAGCTTCCCACAGTAAAAACATAGCAAAGTGTGACAAAGCACAGCGAAAGCATGGGAAAGCATCGGTAAGCACAGAGAGCTAATGCAGATTGAAAAACATGGCAGACCAGGGTAAATGCATCGTGTAACCATGGGAAAAGGATGGGAAAACATGCAAGCAGCTTTTGCATTGGAAAAACCGCCTTTCTTTTAGTGTTTTGAACATTTTCAATGATACAAACAGGACTGGGCTGCAACAAATGCCGTCCACCCAGTCCTGCAGCATTAAAGGGTCGTGCCATTTAACAAAACAACGCCATGGTATGATAATGACTCCCTGCACGAACTGGCACCCACACCAGCTGTATATCTAATTGAATAATCCAATAATTGCGCACTGTCCCGCCTGAAACAGGAGCGCCTCACACCCATACCAAAAAGAACCCGCCCCATCATCCCAGGAGTGCCCTAACAATCTGGTGAGCTGTCTGCTTGCCGTCCTGCGTTATTGTGCATTGAAAAGCACGGGTGACGTGCAGGTGTATGTCCGGCTGCGTTTAACTATTAACCTGTTATAAAGACTGTGCTCTTAACTTTACAATCGTGCCCTGTGTTCTCTGTGTAAGATGACTCCTCTACACGAGATAAGATATACTGGAATTGCAATCCATATCAGTCATTTCTTGTAAATGGTTTATAATGAAAATGAAAATAAAGTGATCCTTATGTTGGTCCAATGATTCAGCTTTTAAAAAAAAACACTGAAGGCATTTTTAATACGCTTATTGTACAGTGTTGTCATCACAATGTGAGGGAAAAAACACACATTTGTCGCCTCCCTTGTCTCCTTACTGTTGCATAACAGCAATGTGCAGAATATGAGTCAGGTTCACTCCCCTTTGCAGCCGGTGAAACCCACACTACAGTCTAACACATGTTAGAAACCGACTTTCAAAAAGACTTCTGCATACCCGACCCTGTGCTGTACTGAATATTACAACAAATGTGATGGATCTGAAGCGAGTCTGTTATTATTTCTTGTCGATGCAGCAGAGGCGGGGTGTTTGGGACATGACTGGCTTGAAAAATAAAATCTGGAACACGTTACAGCAACATAATGCTTCCTATTAGCAACCCTTATTCTTTATACTGAAGGCTCCTTTCGTTCTTTAATTTTTAGAAAAAAACTGACAAGAAACTAAGAGCACAGCAACACGCGTGAACCCTCTGCTTCCTGGTACCGCATCACTTCCTGCTGCTCAATAGGTCACCTAGAGGTTATGATAACAAAACAAACATGAAATAAATGTGTTTTTTTGTCAGACTGATAATACTTTAGAGAATATGCAATACTTTTACAGTTTATATTTTCAGCGTGGGATTATAAGGAAACTACTTTTCAAGTCGCGTCAGAAATCTCTATTAGAAATGAGTTGTAAATACAAGATTGATATAATGCATTCAGCTCGGTTTTATCAGGTATAAACCATCACAATGATGCTGTTTAACTTTTTTATTACTATTTAACACACAACAAACTGAATTATTTGTTTGTTTGTTTGTTTTTTTACATTAAAGACATTTCGTATAACTAGCAGTCAGGTGGTCTTGTGTCGGGTGCTGAATGGTTGCCTGTGTATTGGGGGGTGTAGAAGTGCTCATTCATCACTTTTACAGAACTAACAGCCAGCTGTCTCGCACACTCGCTCTTTGAATAAACTTTTCGTTCTTTAGCGCTTTCATTCTACAAGCGGACAAAAGCCACCCCGGCGCACCCGTGTGCTGCTTGAAAAAGCACATTGATTCAGGGAACAAAACTTTGACCGGCGTGGGGAACCCTGGAATGCCATCGATGGTAAAGGGGGGGAGAATCCGTTCAGCAAGTAATACAAAAAAAACACAATAAAAATAAAAAATAAGACAACATTTTAAAAATATATATACGATTGAAAAAAAATCATATTAGGTCGTTGATTTAGTTGTTTTATAGTTAAAGGCGTGCCTTTCAAACCCCACACCACCCCTCTCAGTTGGATGAATGGACTGTTCCAAAGACAGATGTCCCGGTCCACAACATTTGGAATGGTGTTCTGCGACCCCCCCTGTGTTTGCAGCGCGTGTGGATGCCTGTGGTATCGCTTCTAGCATTGGGATGCACGTCTGAACGGAATTCCTCTAATCAAAGTCCACGCATGGGTTACTAACGACACAAACAACGGAAGCAGGTAACTGCGTTTGATTATTAACTGCTTGATCAAATTAAGGCTGCTTGGCAACTTTTCCTGGCAATGAAAGGGAGTGTTTACTGGAAACTCGTGTACACAAAAAGACAGCTGCAATTCTGAACAATAGCGGTGTTTTTGGAGTTTGCCAGTTGTTCCATAGTTTTTTATATTTTTATATGTATTCGTATGCAAGCATTGACATTTAGCTGTAAGTCTCAAGCGTGACCGAAGTCTAACAGTTTATAGCATGGCTCTGAAAAGTAAAGTTGTTTGTTACTGTGTTGTGGCTTAACGGTGTATATTATCACAAAACAATCCCTGCGGTTACATGCTAGCAGCGGGGGGCACAGGGCGGTCTGGTTTAGTGTTGTGCGTTTGATACCCCCGACCCGCCTGGAAGAGTATTTATTTACACAACGTGTTTATTTAATGGATTAAGGACTCGCTCTTTCACAGGACCGGCTTTCATTCAGAAGAGTTTTAATGAAAGGATCGCGATACTCTAAATACTGTGAGGGCTGTAAATACACGTGATTGACAACCGCATCGATCCAACTCGTCAGTAAGTGAGTCGGGGATGTTTACGCGATTCATTTAAACGCAGTAACGCCTCACGCACCTTGACAAGCATTCGCAGCTATTTATAAACTGTTTGTTTATGAGCAAAGACGAAACCTTATTACGAGATGGGATATGTCAACTGAAAGATGTACCGTTTTATAATCTGAAGTTTTAAAGTGTAAATACTTTTTATAATCTTGTTAGGTATTTAATGAAATCCCTGCATTTTGATGGTATGGAATTGGTTACATAGATTTACTGTTGATTTCTGAATCACAGGGGACCTTTAAATCCACCCACGACAAAGTTTTGAGATTAGCCATTAGTAGCCAGACAAGCACTGATGGGCCGAATGGCCCCTGTTGGCACATTTCTTAGGTTCTTTAGTCTGGTTTGCTCAGTTTTTTTCTGTTGAGTTAAACCATGTTCGTTAAACTCTAGAACAAAACACAACATCGGGAGCCACGCTTGTGCATATTTATATTGACAACATAACTCCGCAGTAAAACACAACGCTACATTGAAACTCTCTGGGATAACTCTTAATACTGAAGAAAGCAAAGGGACTCTTCAGCATGGGACTCGCTGTGTAACTGGAAATTCATAACGCTGCAGCATCTGTCCTGCTTGTGGATCCATTTTGAGAAATGATACAGAAAACTACAGATGTAAAGTTTACATATGTTAGTAACATACACCCCCGCCATGGTAATAAATTCAACCAGTATGATGGAAACCGGACAGACAGGCAGGCAGACAGCTCCATATATCCCCACAATCTAACTGCTGCTAAATCGTGTCACTAACAGGTTTCCTAACAATTTTCTAGCTGTTTTTAAATAATTTCTAGCTTGATAACACTCACCGTTCCTTGTCTTGATTTTTTCCCCCTATTTTATTTCCACTTGCCAGTTTTTCCTGCTCTAAATCATCCCCCTTTTGTATTTTACACTTTGGTTCCATGCTGAGTGGAGGTGTGTGTGGGGGGGGGGGTCTCATTACTCGTAACACAGGAAGTGGATGAGGACACTAATTCCATTCTAATTAGTTGTGGTGCTGCGAGGGATTCGCCCTCATCATTTTAATGAAATCCCATCTTGAACCCTTCACCTTGGTCACGCTAATTACCAGCCGTTCCGTTTTGAGTCGAATCTCCTGCTGCAGGTGCACAGGAGTGGGGAGACACAAAAGCCTTCTGTTATCTCTGAGAAAAACAAACAGCCAGACTGGCTGGCCATTTTATAATGGGCTTTTCCATAGGAAAGCATTTCAGGTCGTAGCATCCAGTCTGAATAAATACACCGGCAATTTACTGAACAGGTTCAGCCAGTGAAATCGCTTCTCTTTTGAGTAGTTTGGGAAAAGCAAACAAGACAGTTGGGCTTATCGGGGTTATGTCCATCCATAACCATGATGAAAACCTTTGGCTTGTGGCAGGCTAGCTGCCATTGGTCAGTTTATAAGGTTAAAGGTTAAAGTACTGCAGCCCCAGACAGCCGTTCTAGTAGCTGGACTGGCTACTGGACTCTTGTTTCCACAGATAGATACTGGCACAGAACTGTAACGTGTGAAGAGGCCTAGAGAAAAGACAATGGGAGCATTCATCAGCTACTAAACAAATCAATGTTGCTGTAATGGACTGCAGTTCACCAGCAGGTGTGATTATTAGCAGCAAGGCCGTTCACACGCTAGCTGGTTTCAGAAGGGGCTAGAGAGGGGAAGGGACCAGCACAACTGAAATGGAAGTTGTTTCATCGTTCGTGAAACTACCATTGGAATGTTTGTGCCTGGTTTCTATGTTTCCGTGTCTGTGGAATGCTGTGTCTGCGCAGCAGTGCAACGCTGCCCATCTTTTTAAAGTCTTGCATTCATTTCTTAAATCTTCCCTCTATTAGTATGGCTTCTGTTTTTTATTAGTTTTTGTTTGTAGATATTTTCAGGCTTTTTTTTTTTTTTACACTGCCTAAAAATCAAATAGCACAGATTGTGGATCACAGCATACTGTATTGCAGTAAATTACACTAAACTGTGCCATGAACCAGAATGGGAGAAGTGAACACCAAATACAGTAAACTACACCATGCGTCTGTGTTTCTAGAATAAGCGTGTGGTTTTTATTTTTCCATTTGTTTTTCGTCTCTGGGGTGTTTTTACCCTGTGTAAATACATATTCATAGACAAGATGTACAAGTGATCAACAGATTTAAAATGAAGCTTAGAAAATGTAACCTTAGGCTTGTATTAACTGTATTAACATATTCCTAAAACATGAACCTGACCGGGACCTGCAGGCATATCTCTCTGTGCTGGTGTTGTAGCGTTGCCTGCATCCCCAGGTCTAGTGTTAGAGCCGCAGGTACCTGCAAGGTGTGCTATTTCCCCACCAAAAAGAAAGCACAAAGGCTCGGAGCTCTACACAGAAAAGAAACTCTGAAACTGAACCCATGATTCTGCTTCAAGAACTAAACCCAACCAAACCGACTCACAAAGGACTGAGACAGGAGGCCTGAGCAGGACTGGTTTAATGTGGGGGGGGGGGGGGGGGACTTTGTTGGTTTGTCAGCTGATCAGCTTTTATCTCCACGCTGCCCCTCCCTCTGACTCAAACACAAGGAGCAGCTGTTGCAGCTTTTCTTTCACTTTGTTGAGCTTTTTAATACTCCTTTTATTTCTTAAAGGAGTGCTTACCAACCCGGTTTTTTTAACCTCTTGCAACATTGTTTTTGAAATACTAAAGGAAGCATTCTCACAACCCCCCAGTATATCTGCTGCTTCGTAGCTTGCTTGTGTGATTTTTCTATACACAGCTCTGTAGAATGTGGTACCTTCCTGTGCTGTAGGTCACACTGCAGTTAGACCATCAGAGTGACCCGCAGCAGAGGAAAGGAGAACAGTTCCAAAATGAACTGGAAGGCTTTGTTGTTTTGATCTTCGCACGTGTGTAAGTCTGAACAATTTAACAGCTGTGAATAACATACACCCCTCGCCATGGCAACACATTCAGTATGACGAAAAAGTATGACGACTATGGACAGACCTGCAGAAGCTGGCTGCCAGTAACACAGCTCCCACTGTGAGGTCACGCGCTGCATTCTGTTCTGGAATTCACATTGTGTTCTGATTTGCTGGCCTGGAACACTGAGAGGCCCCTCCCTGTGTGAGGTCATCACAGGTATGCAGTGTGTCTCCCTCCCTGTTCAGACAGGTACTGGAGCGGCCTCACCCCTAGCTATCAGGCAGGGCTCTGTACAGGTAATCAGAGCAGAGTGCAGCAACAACTCCAGCAGCGAGCTCCACTCCGGATAATGTAAGTTCTGTGCTGTTTTTATGTGTTTATGCTGTGGTCTGTATTGTGCAACAATACCAGAACATGACGGTGGATATTTGTGGTATGCTGTTTTCATTCTGTTAATGCAAGCTGTACATATTTGTGTTTTTTAAAGAAGCTCAGGTTTAGTATAATGTTTGAATCCAGCATTTGGTTTGTGCAGAAGCAGTTCTCTATAACTGGAATTAAGGATATATGTATATTTAAGTTGTTGTTACCCATTTTAATTTAATTTAAGGGTTTCTGAAACCACAGATTAATGTGTCGACTGAACATTTAATAAATGTTTCATTTCATTACCGTAAACCCTTTAGCCTAACCCTAACCCTAAGAGCAATTTTAACCAGGAACCCTGCTACTCTGTAGTTTCATTGTGTTTATTCACACTATCTTTACAGTCTCTTATTACAAGTTACGTGACACTGCTATTGAAACAAATGTCGTCGTTTGCTCCTGAAACGCAGGCAAAAAGGCTTTGCAGCGCATTCGACTAGAGAGATTTTTCAATGTCTTTTAAAATGTCATTGAATTTATTAAGTTTCTTTCACTGTTTCTAAAATCTGCTCTACTGAGTGGTGAATTCTTCTGGAGGTGTCTGGCTTGGGTGAATTTTATTGGGTGAATTGTTACTATCTGAATAGTGCTAATGATGATTTAGAGTCGATATCTCTTCAAATCCAGATCTGTGAGTTTGTGACTAAAATGCTTCTTTTATATCCAGTAACCTTTTATTTCAACTCTTAAAATGTCTGCGTCCGATTTATTGAGTACATTTTGCACAGCCTGCTACTGTGTGTGTGTGTGTCGTATATTATGTTCTCTAGGGAGGCGCGTATCAAATGCAGCTGTGTTCAAAGTATATATTGTTAAAAAGAAGTCTTCTTGTGTTGAGAGCAGTAATTACCCTCGTACCTAAACAGCTTCCAGCCAGGTATTTAACTGCCTTTTACTGGGGCCAGTGTGTAATTATGTGCCCATCACTTTCATTGTGGATTACAGAGCCTCCCCTTGTGAGGGCTGAAAGCTGGGCTGCACTCCTCTGAACAGAATAATAGACAATCCCAAGGCAGGTACTGCTAGCTACTGATTTCACATGCCCTGTTCTGAAACAGTCCCATTTCATTACTAATCTTTCACTCCAGGGGAAGGCTTGCATCACTTTGAAAGTACCAACACCCTCGTTTTGTTGTTGGTACGAAACTGCTTCGATTTACATTGGAGCTAATTCAGCTTTCTGAACTGTTTAGTTTTAAACGGATACCAATGTGGGGATTCCTCCCTTAGTCACTCAAGCAGACCAGCATATATATATATATATTATATATATACATAACTGTGAATGTTATTGAGTTCTACTTAACCTTCGTCTAAACAGCTGGCAAATATCTCAATGTCAATTAATCTTGATATATTGGTTTGTGTTTGGAGATAAAAAGCATGAAGTTTGCTTTTAATTGCTGTGCCAGTTTCATTTGATCTGTGCATGTGCCGGAGCCAGTTTCTATTGCAAAAGGAAGTGGGCTAGACGTTCATGTGGATCGCAATGTGTAATAGGCAACTGGAAGAATTCATCAGCAAACTCAGACACATGCAGTCATAAAGCTATTGTGATGTCATTAGAACCTCGGAGTGCACAGCCAATCGGTGACCTGTAGAGTCTAAACAACCACAGACGCACAGAATTGAGGAATATCCACTAATGGTCTGTCATGCCTCCCCAGCAGGAAGCTTTCACAATGGTCTTATGAATCACTGGGTTCAAGAGTTTACCCCAGACCTTGTGCTGAATGCGAGCGAGTGTCGCTGTTTATATTTGCAACTTCGAAAGAGTAAACAGACTGACAAGCCAGAGCATCCGTTCCTGCAGCGAGCTTCTCCCAGCATTCATATCCGTGCACGTCAAACAGGATTCAGAAGCTG
Source organism: Acipenser ruthenus (assembly GCF_902713425.1). Classification (NCBI taxonomy): domain Eukaryota; kingdom Metazoa; phylum Chordata; class Actinopteri; order Acipenseriformes; family Acipenseridae; genus Acipenser; species Acipenser ruthenus. Next base: position 14,700,842 of record NC_081218.1, read on the forward strand.
CTACACAAACACTGGGACTCTCCGTCTGCAAAGATGTATCGAACATGTGCAGGGATTTGAAGGGGTTTGTGTTGAGAGTCCATGGCATTGTATAACTCCTAACACACTGAAACACTTATCAAGGTCTTTATACCTAATGGAATGTGTACCAAGTTAAATAAAAAGGGGAGTACAACCTGGACATGCCCACTCGTTAAATAAAGCTTAATCATGTTTGGTAAAATTGACCGTTCTGCTACTGTAATGCGATGCTTCTGTATCGTAACATTTTCATTACAAATATATATAATATATAATATATATATATATATATATATATACTGATATTGATCAGTAAGATGTGAAACCCATGTCGCCCAGCCCTCTCTGTTTTGTATCTAGCTTTGGTGTTTCTGAACAACCACGTCTCTCCCCAGCCCCCTAATATCAGTCCCAGAGCCAGAATGGTGTAAATTGGGGTCTTTGTTTCGAACACTCCTGTGGGAGAGGGTTAGAGAAACGCTGGGCTCGGGCAGTTTCGTTTCAGGCACTTCTGTTTTATATATAAATCTCTCTCTCTCTCTCTCTCTGTATTCCAGGAGCACTTGATATTGGAGGATACTTGTACTGTAACTGATATATAAGAACACGCTACCATGGAGTGCAAAGATGAAGCCAGTGATACGGACAGTGGCATTATCCTCCAGTCAGGTAAGCAGGGCTTTCCATCTGTCACCATTTCATACCCTGTGTTACAATAGGACCCCACCTGCTGCTCATAGGGAGCTGTGCAGGGTGTCGGGGGTCCTGCTGCCAGTAACACAGGGTATGAAATGAAGTTTGGGTAGTAATATTAAAATTCAATGACAAGCGTTTCCACTAGAAGTCTTTCTCGGTGTCTTCAAGCCATCCAGTCAAAATGTTTGTCTGTTTTTTTAAGTTTCTTTTAGTATTGCTAGTACAGATTTAAAGCACGACAGTTAACACTGGGTTTGTGTTGAGAGTTAATGGCATTGCATAACTCTCTGGTTACTCATTGAGACAGGTTATTTACATCTAATGCAGTGTGCACCATTGTGAAATAAACAGTTGCATAACAACTTGGGCACACCCTCGAGTTCAGATGAGCCAGTTATTATTATTATTATTATTTATTTCTTAGCAGACGCCCTTATCCAGGGCGACTTACAAATGTTACAAGATATCACATTATACATTATTTCACATTATACAGATATCACATTATTATTTTTACATACAATTACCCATTTATACAGTTGGGTTTTTACTGGAGCAATCTAGGTAAAGTACCTTGCTCAAGGGTACAACAGCAGTGTCCCCCACTGGGGATTGAACCCACAACCCTCCGGTCAAGAGTCCAGAGCCCAGAGCCCTAACCACTACTCCACACTGCTGCCAGTTATTGTTGCTTGTTTTGTGATGGATTAGCAGTTTCCCTTTACAATAAATAGGCTTGTTTTTATTTTTTTGTTAACGTGGCGCCTGAATTAACGTCTATTTACTTTGTTTGGTAAGATCTGTGTGCTTTAAAAATACCACCAGTCTCTTCTAGCTCTGGATCAATAATATAATTGGGAGAACGCAGAGGGGAGCATGTTCTGCATCGTTGCAGCCTTGGGACTTGCACCTCCCTGAGGGCTGGTGAAGTGCCAGCACAGGGCATAATAACGCTTGATAACCCAGACAGGGACCCTCTGTCTTCTGAAGACACACCTGTTATTATCCCACCTCCGTATGTAACATAGTGGATAACTAAAGAATGTGCCTGCAGTTACTGTTTAATTAGCATATTCTGTTCACTTAGAAACAGTGTTAAATACCTGAAGAATCTTGATTTTTTTTAGTTTCCTTGGAAAGACATTCCAGTAACCCCTTCGCCTCTCGGTTGTAGATGACTCGGATTCCTGTTGTCTATAATCTCCTGTTGAAACATGTCTTCAGTTGCTAAGTGACCCTCTTCCTCGCTTTACTGAAGATTTTGTGGTTTGTAGTAATGGGAAATGTTTAGTTTCTCATATTTATCAACGCTTACACGTTTGGACTTGCCCCTGATGTCATTCGTTTGACAGCGTAGCATGGATGTGGCACCTGCAGTATATTATAATGGGGTGCAGTGGACTCAGAATTGTAACATGTACAGTTTTGAATGTGTTTAATATGAACGTGGCACTGGAAATAATGCTTTGTGAGCGAGCAAGTGTTCTAGACTGTTCAAGAAACTAACAATCTAGAACCGGAATCAAGCTTTATTTAATCCATCGGAACAGAAGGATTCCGTGAAAAGATCCCGGCGCTTCTCAAATGTGCTCTTACCCGAAATATTTCAATCCACCCCCGAAAGAATTGCTCATGCGCTTGCGTCCGACCGTCATTTTAGCAGTCATGCATGTTGTGTCCCTGCATTGTTAAATAGGCTGTACGCTGTCTGTTTGTGTCTCTGCCCAGGCCTTGATAGTCCCACGTACCCCGTGAAAGACATGCCCACGCACACAAGAGCGGTGAAACTGCGCCAGCAATCCCTGGAAGACAAACTGGAGAGCTGCCGACTGGAACTCAGAAAGCTGTGCATCCGAGAAGCTGTGAGTCTGATAACTCTACTACTGATAATAGAGAGGGGTTCCCCAGTGACTCGTCCAGCGAGGGAGTGTACAGCCAGCCGTGCAATCCGGAGATTGCTGCTTCCAATCCTGGCCTGGCAGAGTTGCCGATCTTGGCTGGAGACCAGGAGGGCTGCATTGGGTTTTGTGCTCGAGATAGTCAGCCAGGGATGGGTCGCCTCATTGTGATTCAGTGATCCATACCGGTCAGGTGCCTAACAAAACTAGGCAGAGACTTCCTACTTGAACCAGGAAAATGGTATTAGGATGTGCGATTTTCATTTTCTTTCACACATATATATAATATGTTTTTTTTTTTGTTTTGTTTTAAAGGAGCTGACTGGAATACTGTCCAAAGAATTCCCTCTGAAGCCTGGTGAGAAAGCACCCAATGTGAGGCGAAGGATCGGGGCAGCATTCAAACTGGACGACCTGAGCATCCTGCAGCAGGGATCGGTAACCACTTTTAACTACTGTGTTGTTCTTCTGGTCCTCAATCCCTTTCTATATCCCTTTCCGTTTCACTCGTCCCATCCCAGTAAGTTTTATAATGCACCCCTGTGGCCTCAGTAGAGCTCTCAGACATGTCTTCTCTCCAAGTACAGCTGGTATACCCGCGTGTAACCTTCAACCTGTCCCCCCTGCAACACTGCATGCAAAAAATACATCAGGAAATATCAAGGTCCTTTTTGTTAACGCCCCTTTCCTTGGCCCCGCCCCCAGGACCCCAAGCTGAGCTCCTTGGAGGCGGAGCTTGCCCTGCAGTTTCAGATCTACGAAGCAGCCCGCAGGCTGTCATTGGAGGAGAACATCAGCAGGCACATGAAGAAGAACCGGCTGAACCAGTGCGAGAAGGAGCAGAAGAAACTGAAGGAGCTGCAGCAGGCTGTGAACGAGCTCCACACCAAGGCTGGACACAAGCCACTGCACCCAGGCAGCCAGCTCCAAGACCCGGGTAGGAACACCGTCCTCCCAGTGTCAGACGCTACCTTCCAGGACTCCAGCTTAACTTTATACTGTGTGTTAACAGACAGACTCCACACTGCAGTGTCACCCATTCCAGGTTTTACTACGAGCTTGATTAGCTACAGTGTGTATAGATAACAAGCTCAGGTGTGTCTTCTTAAACCTGTCGTAAAACCAGGAGCGGATCAAACTGCTATGCAATTGGGAGTCTTATTTCCATCTGTGGGCTCTGTTACTTTGACATTTAAAACAATGTTAAGTGTTTTTTAAAAGGCATGGAGAACTCGTCAACAGTGCAAAAGCAAGTCATTTTTCTAAAGGATCTTTTAAGATTAGCGCATTGTATGTTACCACCTGTGTTGACACGATAATATAGCAGACAGAGAGAGGCAGGTAGAACCCAGGTCTAGAGCCCTGTTGGTCATGTACCGTGCAAAGCACAGAGTGTGAGTGTCGCTGGTTTCTCTTTGCAGACCCTCACGGCTCCGATGATAGCTCTCTGTCTGACGCTGCGCTGCTGGAAGACGGTAAGACTGCTTGTGAGACTGGTGTTAAGTGAATGAGCACAGGATCTCTGATTAGAAGAGCCTTTGTTTCAATTCCTCAAGGAACACCAGGGCAGGCTGAGACTCGATGAGGGATGATCTGAGAAAGTGGATCAGTTTGAACATGCAGCAACTCGTACTGTCTCTCTGCTCTTTGACAAAAGGGAATCCGGCCAAGAGGAAATATTGTCTCTCTTCAGACCAATAGGGCTGTCTTCTGGGGCATTTTGTAGCAATTAGTTCCAAGTTAGAAAAATGACTGTATGGAAAATACCCATTGGTTTTGAATTTCCTTAGTCCTTCATTGGTTGAGGAAATCAACTAATATGAGCTAATTATGATACCAGAAGATGAAAGGGTTATACCGGGCCTAGCTTACTCCTAAACCCATATGAAACCATGGTTGCTTTGTGTGTTTTCCACAGAGGGCGTTCCAGCTCTGACCCCCCACCCTGTGTGTGAGACCTCCTCCCCAGCGGCACTCCCCCCTCACAGCTCCCCACTGCCCCCCACCCACTCCCACCGCCCGCTTCCCCCTCAGACCTTGGAAGGCCTCATCCTGGGGCTCAGCCCCAGCCTGGAGTACGACCGCTCCCCCATCCAGAACACCGCCTGGCGGGAGTCCAGCCTCGACCAGCCCTATGAGAAGCCCAAAAAGACCAACTCCGCCGCCAGCAGCCAGTCCAGGTGAGGCCGCGATTTCTACCAGGGCAGGGGGTCCAACAGATCTTGTATCGGTGTGCTAGCAAGGCCTTGATTGGGCAAAACATCTGTTCTTGATCATTCTGTCAGTAAAGCCTTCCTCTCTTGTCGCTGCAGTAGCCCGGCCGGGACTCCAGTGTCGACTCCAGTAGATTTCAGACTGGGAGATGTTCAGCTGCCGTACCAGTTCAGTCCGATCATGAAGCTCCCGCTCCCGCTCCGGCACACCCACTCCTCCAGCGCTCCCTCCACTCCGGAGATGCAGGGGCGCTGGGTGCACTCGCAGTCCGTGAGGTAGGGCAGGGGGTTCAATCAAACCATACCGCAGCCTTCACATAGAGGATCTGGACAGGAATGAGATTTTAAAACAGGAAACCGCTGCATCAACACTTAGTTAAATACTGTCTGTTAGGTGTTTTGATTTTCATTTTCCGTTTTAACTTTCAGCTTTTAAAACATGCATTTTTTAGTGGAACCCAATTCAGATTCAAGCATCTTGTAACACTATACTTTTTAAACTAAAATTGTATCAAACGGCAGGAGCGATTTTTATTTATTTTATATTTTGAATTATTTTTTACCAGGCTACCCAGTAGCGACCCTTCCCATGATCCTTTGGAATCCAGAGGGCGGAGCCGGTTACCTAGGAGACAATCTGCCAACTTCATGATGACCTCCCAGGACCACCCCTTCCCTCAGCCCAGAATGAACCTATCCAACCCCCTGTACCACTCTGGCTCTGAGGACAGTAACTCCGACTACTCCACCCCCTCCTACACAAGCTCCTCCTGCCAGGAAAGGATGCCAGAGCTGGTCAGACCGGGCCTCCCACCCTACCCGGGGCCTCCCCAGAACAACTGCTACCCAGGTTTCTACAAGAACCCCCAGAACCACTCCTCCCCAAACTTCTACCCACCACACGGATGCACTGAGGGTGGGAGGGGGTACCTCAGAGAGAGTGATCTGGGGAGGGGTTATCTCATAGAGAGTGATCAGGGGAGGGGGTATCTCAGAGAGAGTGATCCAGGGAGGGGCTATCTCAGAGAGAGTGATCCGGGGAGGGGTCATCTCATAGAGAGTGATCAGGGGAGGGGGTATCTCATAGAGAGTGATCCAGGGAGGGGCTATCTCAGAGAGAGTGATTCGGGGAGGGTCTATCTCAGAGAGAGTGATTCGGGGAGGGGCTATCTCGGAGAGTGTGATTCAGGGAGGGGGTATCTCAGAGAGAGTGATCCGGGGAGGGGGTATCTCAGAGAGAGTGATCCGGGGAGGGGGTATCTCAGAGAGAGTGATCCGAGGAGGGGTTACCTGCAGCCCCCGCCTCCCCTGCTGTGGGATCACCCCTGCAGGCAGTATCGTTACGATGATGATCCGGCTCCACGGAGGGTGATGCAGAGGCCCTTCCCCGCGCAAGTCAAGCTGGCTCGCGCCCCCTCTCTGAAGGATTACCCCCAATCTGCCAGCCAGAGGGGGCTGCCCAGAGAGGTGGTCTCGGAGGAGCTCCAGTCCTGGCACGTGCGGACGGTGTTCAGGAGTGTGCGCCCCCGGTCCCTCGACAGACAGGGCGCCATCCGGGTCAGAAGCAACACGCCAGGCAGGGAATCCCCCCTCACCAGGCAGCCAGTGCCCCATCAGCAGGTAACCTCATTACCTTTCTATGGCAGCGATTTGAAGTTAAGGAAATGTAGCATTTTTCCACCCCATGTACATCTGATTTTACTATTTTTCTTTAACCTAGGTTTATATAAAGTTCTCAGTTTGCTTTCCTTGCCTTCCAGGAAGTCTCCTTTTCTTTCCTAGACTACTTTACTTTCTAGCTCGTTTTCACCACAGTGTCTTGGAAATCAAAGGCATCTGAGTGGCTGCAAAGACTGTCAGTCAATAAGGCCAAGAGCTGGTTGGTAAATGACAGGAAAGGCGGCCATGAGAATTTAGATTTTTATACTAAGCAGAACAGTTTGAGTTTGTTCCAGAGAATGGGAGTAGTTATGTAATTCATAAGGCAAAAGGTATTTCTGATTGGAAAACATTCAGGCTACTGGCAGAAACGCGGATACAAACTTGTACAAGCATGAGGTGCCTGTGTAGTAATGCAAGCAGCGGGTAGATTATAAGGGAAAGGTTAACACGAGTCGCCATGTTCCTAAATAAAAGACGATGCAGTGTTTTCGTTTTGATGGTGTTAAGGCAGAATCGTTTTCTAACCTCACTAGTGGAGTGCATGTTCAGGCTTTACGTTCACTTTTGTAGAACAGCTTTCAAGATTACAAAGGTATGCCTTTATTAAACTCTTGCTATCTTATCTTAAAACCAATTTCCTAATCCAGAGACCCACTAAATGATTAAAGGGTGCGTGACACAGAACAAGAGGAGCCTGTCACTACTATATACGTTTATATATTCTCTTCAAACTACCATCTATGTTATTATCTGCATCTGTAAGCTCCCGTCACACACATGATCGTGTTGTCCATTTCAGAAATGGCGCTCTCAGATCTGGATTGCTTTTGGAAGTTGTTAGTTGGATTCAGTAGTTAGAGGATTTCTGATGTGTGTTTTATACGTTGATAAATGTATATTTCTTCAGTGTATTGCTGTAAAATAACCCTGAGATGTGCAGTGATTTTGCACAGCTCTGTCCTCATTAAACTCTGCTGGCCTCTTTGTAATGTTGCTTGTAAATTTACTGTGTCTCTTAATATACTTTTATAAATGTAAAACCTGAAACACGAGGTCCAGTAAAGCAAAAGAAGCATTGATTCAGCCAGTAGAGCACGGTGTGGTCTGCCAGGGGAAGTTTATCTGCATTAAAAACTAGCTGCAGACAAGAGCCCTCATTGGGCGCTTCGCCATAACACCCACGCATTGAAACCTGGCTGTTCAGATTTTGAGAGAACACACCCAAGCACTTGAGTTTTAATATTCAATCCAGGACACGGACAGACCCGAAATATCCTAGCCCATACCGTTAAGTACCTGCACACTTATCTTTCTAGAAATCCCCGAACATGTTCTCAAAATATACCGTTGAGTTTCCTGAGCAGCTCGTTCGTGTTTTGACTTCCCGGGCTTGCTCATGTCTGAACAGAGTAGCAGGTACTTTGCCTCAGGCTATCTGAGAGGAATCAGGCAGCACAGGCTGGGACCTGTGTCTGTTCAGCTCCAAATGCTGCCAGTCTTGGCAGGACTGAGATCACCTGACCCCCCCCCCCCTTCAGGAAGAACCCCTTTCCTTTCACACCCAGCCCCAGACTGCTTTCTAAATGACAGTCCTGTGTGCACTGTAACACAATGAGGAGGGGCAGTGCGCTGGGAACAGAGAGAGAGAGCACACACACACACACACACACACACACACCTCAATCCTCAACTGAACACTCCCTGCCAACAGACAATTGGGACAGATTGTTTTGTGTTTTGTGGACTGGTGTCTAATGGGAGAGGTGTGCATGATCTTAATCCTTCGTGTGAGTTATCTTATTCTTCTTGTCGTTCAGATTCATTTTGCATCATTATCTGTGTCTGTCATCGCTGGTGACTTTTTTTCACTTGGAATCCGGCTGCTCAAGTCCAGTGGGTTTGGTCAGTGGTCAGGTTTCTGGTGTATTCTTCTGATTTCAGTGTCATCACATCCTGGTGACTTTTTTTTAAATTTATTTATAAGTTCAATCTGAATAACAAGAAGAATGCAGACGATACCTCTTTTAAGCTGAGACCAAATTGAACTGAAAGACCAGAGGGTCGTCTGCCTGAGGCCCCCAGCCCCTGTAAGTGTCGTGTTTGTTTGGCACATGTACTGCATTCCGTCTGTTCATGGACGGCACTAAATCTGTGGAGCAGCTTGGTGGATCTCACACCAGCTCTCCCCAACCCCCAGTGCAGCCCTGCCCCTGTCCCAGCCTGGTACACGGGGAGCGTCTCCTACACAAAGCAGCTCCGTGAGTAAGCAGCGTCCGTCTGCATGATTCATGCTGCTATCACACTGGTTATGTGGTAAGGCTTCTGATTCGCTGTGCTGTGTCGCACTTTTCCCAGTGTTGGCGAATGTCTGGTTCTGTGCAGCACAGTGTGAGGCTGGTGCATTGAACAGCCCCTTTCCTTCCAGGTGGTTAAAGTGCAGCTCTTTCCTTGTAGACTTTGAGCTGGAGTGTTTGCAAACATGATTGGTGTAGCTGACGAGTCACTGTGAGGTGAAGGAGTGGCACCCAACGCTTGACAATCTTACCGTTCTTTGTTCAAATGGATCAGCTTTTTTTGTCAAGTGTTTGTCAATAGTTTTCTCAATCACACGTTGATCAACTAATGCCATAATTCTGCATTTAATAGAATTAACATTTCATTTATTTGTACATGGGCTTTAACTGAATTGACACCTGTAGTTGGTAGTTTTATTTTTGTAGTTATTTCAATTTTGACATTTGATCTTCACATACAGTATTATATTACACCACGATACTATAAAAAAAAAAAAGAAGTCTATACCAGATCCTCATCAAATAGTTTAACGTTTGGTAAAATCATATACCTTCTAGGCTTTAATGTTAAGGGGGAAAAGCATCTTCTGCTGGATCTTCCTGAAGAATGCTGTGGTTTTAAATGCGGTTCTTTGTGATTTCAGACTCCGCAGAGACGCATCTTGCAGAGAGCTCCGGACGGGACACCAGTGCAGTGGTATGTGGAGGAAGAGTCTGAAATCATCAGTCAGGTTTAGAGACGAGAGACAAGAGACAAGTGTCCGGCGTCCCCCCTCCCCACTTGCGGACCAGAGACTCCATCCTATTTATTTTTTAATTTATTTACAATCCTATCGTTCACAAGGAGGCTGAACAGACGCCTGACCCACTCGGACGCCGACGAGATTCAGGACCCTGCACAGGCCTTTTGCACACTTGGCTATAGATGGTGTGCAGCAGAGGGTTATTCCACGCTGCTGTAAAATGGCTGGAGGAATCGCCCATCGGGAACTTCAACTGGAAGAGTCTAAGAGCAATGCCATCGTGCGCGCTGCTGCTGCAGAGTTTGTAGACTTGAGGAAACTAATGTGGGAAGTAAACCGAGCTTACATATCGATTCTCTTACCTCTCTGTTGCCACCACGCTATCACAGATGCCCTCCTGTGCTTTTAATTAATTAAGACTTCCCTGAACTTGCAACATGAACGATAAGGGGTTCACAAGGATGAAGAAGCCAGCTGTTTGCTCAATAGTTCAATGAAACCGTGGTCATGCCTGCAGATGTTTTCAGGCAGATTGTCAAACACACTGTTTAGCTATGACAGAATACAGTGAGGTCTAATTGAACTTGGATCATTGACATCTGGTCACAAGCTCGCCTGACTGTATCTGGTGCTGTTTCCCTTATGCAAGTGTATTCCAGGGTGAAAGATTATGAAGCGTGTGTTCTCCGTCTGCAGGATGTCTGATAAGGAGTGTGAGAAACCCCTTTTTTATAATCTTCAATAAGCACAGCACCGAACGCACAAAGCCAGGAACAGACTGAACTCGTTTTAAAGTCTTCTTCGGACTCCGCCAGGACCAATAATATTGAACGATATTAAACTAATAATAATTGAATGATAATTTAAAAGGATACACTGGTGTAAATAAATATATGTAGAAATATAACATGCTGGTCATTGTACTGAAATGTTTCGTGTTTATGTTGGTGAACACTAAGTGTATTAATATAATGGATGTTTTGGTGTTTTACTGTATAATGAAATAATAATAATGCTACACCAAAATACAGAAGCATCAATCTGCTTTTCACTCAGCTGTTGCTTTTATTTTGTTACTTGGATAATGACACAAAAACTAAACAAAATAGTTGTACAAGTATCACTTCCTGTGCTGAAGGTCAATTGTATGGTAGAACAGGAAGTAGGGTACTAGAAAGCAGTTCTGTTTTCTAGAAGGCATGTTCAGAAATAGAAATCCACCCATAGAAAAAAAACTGCATTACATACGATGCTAATATATAGAATATCGTATAGGCTACGATACAAACCAATATCTAAACGAGAATTCACAGCAGCTACCCATGAAGAGTTGTGTTGTTGACCACTCTGAGCTTGAGTGGGTTCAGACGTGTCCATTCAGCAGGTGTCTGTTATCTGCAGTGTGAGGGTGTGGGCTTCCTTTCCTTTAGTAAAGGCTACCTGATAAACGCTTGGGCAGTAACTGTCCATTTCAGTGAGTAAATGACACTAACGGGTGTGTGTAGGCAACACTGGGCTCAGATCGATATGGATATAACAATGTGTTTAATATCTTGGTTTCTTTTGCTCATAATATTTGTTCTTTTCAGGTCCTGCATTTAGAGGGTGAATTCTATGTTTTTCACCTCTGGAGACCTGGGTTCAAATCCAGCTTGGGTGAAAAGGGAAATGAGTTTCGGTGATAAAACCTAACCCCTTTATTGGAGATTTAGTCACAAAAATAAATGTAAATTGAAATAATAAAATAGCTTGCATTTAAAAAATATATATATATATTTAATGTGATTATAATAATCTGATTTGGACTATCATTTACTGAACAGGGCACTGTTTTTTGTATGTTTTCGTTAGAATAATCAAGTTTTCCTGAAGACACTTTGAATGATTTTATTGGAAAAAGAGCATTTGGAATTCCAGATATTTTACAAAATGTTTCTTTCCTTTTAAAAAGCAGGGTTTATTATGCTATTAAGTTATTCTGCTTATTGTACAGTATTAATTGTAATGAAGTCTGGTGCTTTTCTACTGAGCTGGAATTGCATGGAATTTATGTTGGGATATTTCCAATAAAATATGTTCTAAATATTCACGCTGTCATGTCAATGTATGGAGTTACCGGACGTCCCGGGAAAGACTTCATTTTTTTAATTGTTAAACGGCTTTTCTATTTGGTAGTCACTTTTTTGACGCACAAAACTGTAGCCGTGTGCTCAGCAAGTTGACGCACAGTAATGTATTATATAAAACAAAGAAACATATAGATTACTTCTTTTAATAATTCTCATTTTATGCGTTTAATAATTCATTTTCTGTTTGACTTCCTGGACCATGGTTCTTTATTAATTTATTTATTATCTTGGAAGTGCCACCAGCCAAGTTTAGCCTTTTAAGTTCGTGTGAGGAACACAGCCGTTTGTATGATTATTTATAAATCTCCAATGTTTTAATTCAATGTTGTTATTATATACTTTTTAAAGTCGCGGTTTTTCACTCAGGTGAGTCGATTTTTAATGTAGCCTTTCACAGTTTTGACAGCGCGCCGCGTTCTGGCGTCGCAATGCAATTGAATTTTTGGGGAGGCGGCGCGTTTTTTCTTCGGCACCTTTTGAGCATTCTCTTAAGCGCCTGCTTGTACTGGTCAGAGAGCGAGAAAAAAATGATCGGATTCACACAGGTGTTTGAGTAAGAAAGCAGCATAGCGAGGTCGTTGATTAGAAATGAAGACTCGAAGTGAGACAACCGCTGAGCTGCCAAACAAAATACAATCACCCAGCAAGGGATCCACATGACCACAAAAACCACCAGGACTGTTAGAATCATAACGGTGGCGTTTCTGTTCATCTGGAGCGTCACGTTGGCTGTCACGGCCTCTCTGTGCCACAGCGAGTAGATAATTTTGGTGTACAACATGATCATGAGAAGCATAGGTGGGAAAAAGCCGATACCGCCTATTAAAGTTAGAGAAAGTAACCACTGGCGCGGCTCCATGGTGGTCACGCAGGTTTCTGCACCGTCTCTATCGACTAATTTGTGGCACATCCACAAAGGGATGCTTATAACGAACGCGGCCCCCCAAATGAGAATCATTACAAAGCCGTGTTTTTGCGTGAGGGCCAGCGAGTGCATGGGATAGACCACCGCGATGAACCGGAGGACGGCGATAGCCACCATGCTGTAGAAACTACTGAATATGGTGAGGGTGGTGAGCGCCGAATGGGAGACGCACACCACAGCGCCCCAGCGCCAGCCCGCAAAGACCTTCTTGAAAAACGCCACGGGGATGTTGTAGAGGAGAAGGAAGAGATCCGACACCGTGATGTTAATGATGAACATGTTGGTCAGATTGTTGATGGGGCCGAGACGCCGTCTCTTACTGTCTATTAAAACCAGGAGGAGAAGGAGGTTTCCCATCGTGCCAACGCACACGATGAGCGCCAAGGAGGTGGACACGATGACCTTGGTGTAGCCCTCAACACGACTGGAAGAGGGGAGCCCGGAGGATCCATTGAGAGGCCAGGGGCTTTGTGAAACGTTCTCCATTTCAGAAATCTGCAATGAAACGTGACAGATTGAAATTACTATTGCTTTCTCCAATTTACTCCCCAGAGTTGCACCACAGACAGAAGCTAGAGTTAAGGTGTCCTCATTCACATAATGGGTTTTTATTCATAATTAATAAAATACATTCAGGGTTTTTTTTTCAGCTGCTATTCGCTTCTAAAACTAGAATTCCATTTTATGAATATCAAAATACATTGTATTGAAAATATTTGTATAGTCTGCTTTGATTAATTATAAGACTGGATTTGTTTTCTTTTGGTTTTTGTTTGAGGTTTTAGGAATATCAAATGTTCCTCAAAATATACTGAGCATCAAAACAAACGTTTCACTTATATTTGAGCATCAAAAGAAACATCACTTATATTTGGATAAAATTCTCTAGATGTGTTTGAAAAATGACAAACTCTGTTTTAGAGCAGGTGCGGTGACTTTTTCTTTTTCATCCTGAAGATGCTGCAGAATGATCTGTCGATCTGGGGCAGGTGTTGTGACTCTTGGTCTCCCAGTTGGTGGCGCTGTCATTGACAGAGTGTGTCTGGTTATACCGTCTCGCCAGGTTTGAAATCGCTGGCTGTGAGCACCCAAGACGGCGAGCCACAGCACGCTGCTAGTCCAGCCTCCAACATGCCGATCGCACAAAGGCGCTGCTCTCTGGACAGACGTGGCATTTTTTTCTATGATTTTCTTTATTGCTTTTATTCAAGCTTGCAATTCAACAGCTGAAATCACCCCATATCCAGTGTCCAATCAACTGGATCACTAATTAGGTGATGAAGCGCATCTGCTTCAGTCATAAGTCATTCAAGCGTGTCATGGTCAAGGATGAATGATCGAGTGATTTAAAAGAAGCCAAAAACATTTTGCCAATGTCCATCATTTATATACCTTTTTTTTCGAAAATAAATGTGTTATAATAGTGATGTTTCTTTTGATGCTCGGTATATACTTAAAAATAATGTACACGTTCTGTTCTGTACAAAACAAGACAATACAACCAATGCATGAAGACATCACAGAACCCTATTTATTCATATCTATCTGTCTATCTATATCTAGTGTAACGATCACAAGCCAGGTCGAAACAAACTGCTGAGTATTCACTCTAGCAAAGTCCAGCCTGAATCCCTTCGTATTGTGGAACAGCGCGTGCAGTCACTCACCTGTGCTGCAGTGTCAGATCAGCGTCTCCCTGGTCCCTGCTGGTTCTGTTGGGTGGTCAGCACTGACACGGCTTTATAGCACCTTCATCCTGCAGATGACGTCACCATCGGGGGGGGGGGGGTGGCTGTGTGCCCCTCTGCGCACCGAGTGAGAAACACGTGTGATAAAGCACCGCACGGTAAAGCCTAGGCGAGCACTGGAAAGCACAGAGTGGTGTGGCGACTCATCTTACAAAACAAACCATGGGAAACGAAGCCCTATAAAAGCTTCCCATAGTAAAAACATGCCAAAGTGTAATAAGCCATGGGTAAGTATTGTAAAGCACAGAGAGGTGTGGTAAAGCATATTTTAAAACATTGTAAAGTATGGTAAAATATTACCATGGGAAAACTGCAAGACTTCTGTGCACATTCTGTGCAATGGGCCATCGGTAAACTTTTAAAAGGTCAATATATATGTAGTGCTGTTTGTGTTTATTAAATGAATGAAAAGCTGGTAAAAAAATAATACTCATACATTACACTGCTAAAAATGCTTAACCGAGTTAGTACATCAAATTAAAAAATCCCCCGACGCAGACAACAATTACAGGTGCCCGCTGTATCATTTCTAAAACCCCCTCACTTCAGAAAGTCCGACTGTGGGGAGGCAGAAGCAGGGTCTGCGCTTCAGTAATTTCACTGCGCAACCGCACAGGACACGGACGTTTCAGAGCAGAACCCGGCTCAACTCCAAAACCAACTGACTGACAGGACCCGAGACAAGAGCCGCTTCAAAACAGCGTGTTGCGTTATTGAAATGACGTAGGTGTGGCTCTGGTTTATCCAGTGAGACTCGTTAAATACTGTGTCCGATTTGAACAGGTATAATAACCACGCCTAATTATCAAGGACAGGCTGCAACAGCGTAGCTGCGACATGACTCGTCTTGCCTTTTGTGTGCATCACAGCACCCTGGAGGCGCTCGTTAGTGGAAATGGACAACAAGCAGACTGATCATTAACTTGCTAGCTGGACCTTTGGGCATATTAGAATTCCAATAATTAAAAGGCAAAGTTTTTTTTTAATTAATTAAAATGAATACCTGGTTTTGGTAGTGCTATATATTTTTTTATTTTTTTGGGGGGGGGATATTAAAAATGTCATCTTTTAAAAAAAAAATGCATTCGAGAACGTTATTCTTACAAGGGACAGAAAAAAAAGAAATTGCCTTGTATGAAAATGTTTATTTTTTTCAATAAAGATATTTCGTTTTTTGAGTTAAATGAAAACAGAAATGTTTGCTTGATGTCAAAATCGATCTCCAATAAAACATTCAGTCGCTGAGTTAAATGAAACGCGTTTTTATTTATTGAAATATTCTTCACAGAATGTTACATTTGGTTTGGGGTTGGTTTTTTCCTGTGCACGGAGTTTTTTTTTTTTTTAATTACCTGTCGTTTGGTTTTTCGCATTTTCAAGGCCAGTCTCTTGATGAAACACACCCAGGTCCCAAAGGAATTCATCACAGTGCGCAGACACTAATCATGCTACTTGGGCATCATTAACAGACGCGTCACCGCTGTAAATTCAGAATCAGAGTTAACTATACAGAATAGTATAGAATAACAATTACCATTTGATGAGACAGATTTATGCAAAAAAAATGTGACTTACAGGCTGATGGGTGAGCGGACAGACAGACACCTCCACACATCACCCAGAATCTCATACTCTCAATAACTGAAACTAATCTACATAACAAAATCCATGAGCATAGCTAAGCTCTCTGGTGCTAAAACGTTCAAAACAGTTTAGCGCCAATTTTCAATACGAAAGCTAAATAACGTTAATACTAAGTTTCATGACTAATATATATTTTTTGGTTGTAATCCACAGCGGATAACAATCTGCAATAGGGTGTTGATGACAGAGATACACTGCCCTCTAGCGGTGCGATAGCAGAATAACGTTGTTTTATTGAAGCAGGAATGCCATTGTTCTGATAGTATTGTATAAGAACACATACATCCGCTTAAAACAATAAACATATTATGACTCAAATACATATGTTATAATTGGCAGAGCAATAGTGCCGATCGTTTTCAACGTGGTTAAAAAAAAAAAAGTGGACTTGATTGTCTTTATTATAGAATAAAAACAGAAGATTATGCATGAGGGGAGAGCGATATAAAAGCGCCTGCCAAATAAGTAATGCACGGCAATACTGACTGTGCATTTTCTCGCATGCGCACTACAGCACGGTGCGTGGGGGTGGCAACCGTTGCACCTTTATACAGTGCAGCTTGAGTGACGTGTTTTTCTAACGACGCTGTTTTCTTTGAGGAACAGAAATCCTCTCATTACCGAAGAGCCGCTGCAGTTGTAAAATGGAAAATTCGGATCTAGCGCTTCATTCGGATAACGCGGAAGACGTGGCCACGTCCTCTAGTTTCCGTCAGTTTCAGCTCCGACACTTTCATCTGGAGCTGGACGTGGATTTTGACAAGAAGAACGTCTCCGGGAGAGAGCGGCTGGATTTGAAATGCATGCGGGACTCCCCAGAGGAGCTGGTGCTGGACATACACCCCACTCTGGTAGTGGAGGCGGTGTCCTATTCGCCGGGTAAAGCCGGTAACGCAGACTCGATCAAAATCGAGCATGAAACGCGGAGCTTTACAAGCTACGGGACTTCGCTGGTTTTGAAATTCCCTGTTCAATGGAAACCAGGAGACGAGTTCCGCGTTGACATTGAGTACACTGCAACTGACGGGCCGGGGGTAAGAGTGACGTTTTCAAACTGCTGTTCTGTCGGTTCTGCATGCATTGCAGTTCTGTGCGGTGCGGTGCTACAGTGTACGCACTCTGTACTGCACAGAAACGTAGCGTTCATTCAACACAGCGCTGGAGAATATTCAAAACCCACGATAAGCGAAACTGAAAGAAGAAAAAATTGAGCGTTACCCTAAACCCTATACCATGCAGCGTGTGAGAGAGACGCTTTAATATGCAGATATGGTGTTATCACGAGCGACGGGTGTTTAACTATCTCTTATATAAAGAATGACAAACCTGACCTCAATGGAGTTGTTTAAGAATTAGCTATAGGCGCTTGTTGTTGATATTCCCGGTGCTCAACAGGACTCCCCCCGTGAAGTGGCTACTCAGCCGCGGTGCAGGTGGACAGACCCGTCTCCTCCGCGCTTCATGCATTGTCCCGTCTCCTCTCCTCTCTCCCCCTCTCTCTCACTCTATTTCTCTCTCTGTCTCTCCCCGGCGCTAGGTGTGCTGGCTGGATCCAGAGCAGACCGCGGGGAAGAACAAACCCTTTATGTTCACCCAGGGTCAGGCGGTCCTGAACCGATCCTTCTTCCCGTGCTTTGATACCCCCGCTGTGAAAAGCACTTACACGGCCACGGTGAAGGTGAAATATATAGATATTATATATATATATATACAGCGGCTCCTGTTGTATTTGAAGAGCCCGTGCAGAAGGCACTGCTCCTGTCCCAGATGAATGTAAAGAGATGGATTGTTTCCCTGTAATTGCGCGCAGGTGCCGGAGGGGTTTACAGCGGTGATGAGCGCGACCTCCCGGGAGCACAGGCAGGCAGACCGCACCTTCCTCTTCAGCATGGTGCAGCCGGTCCCCTCCTATCTGGTGGCCCTCGCGGTCGGGGACCTCGTCTCTGCGGACGTGGGGCCCAGGTGAGGGACACTGCCGGACACGGGGTCCAGCCTGCCTCCATGTCATTCATACTGCCCACACTGTGTTAATGACCCTCGACCAACACTTTGAGATCTCCATTGATATCGATCTGAGCACTGGCATTGCTCTGTGCAAATAAGAACTAACTTCGTGTTTTGTTTTTTAAGCAAGTTCCCCAAGGCTGGTGAACTCTGTGTGCTCAGCATTGTGTCCGCAGATCCACAACACTCGACTGATTTCTTTATTGTTTTAAAAAGGGATAAGAGATTTACTTTGCCCTCAGGAACTGGCGTCAGTGTGTCTGTGTTTCACAAGTTTTATTTCAGGCTCCACGTAGTCATGTCACGATTAGACAGACTTTATATCACTAACCTGCTACCTGGCTTCAAATGACATATGCTATTGTTTTGTGTACCCTTTATTTTCATAATGGTCCTTCAGATATTCAGATCACGTGTGTGTTAAAATGACCGCGATGAAAACGTACATTAAAAACACACTCCGTCCTGCAACACGACGTGTGATTACAGATATCCGGGCTAACAGGACTGTGTTTGAAATCCATATTGCTCTGCTGCAGACCCCGCACGCACAGCGACGCTGCAGAACGGTGTCTCTCATGGACGCTTTGACATCGCGCTGTGCACACAGCCTGCGTCACTGAGATTCTCTCCCCTGCAGGACACGCGTGTGGACTGAGCCCTGCCTCCTCCAGGCTGCTCAGCAGGAGTACGACGGGGTGATCGAGGAGTTCCTCGCCGTCGCAGAGAAGCTGTTTGGACCCTACGTGTGGGGCAGGTAGGAAAGCAGGCTGATCAGCACCAGCACAGTGCGTGTGTGTGCAGACAGCAGTGTGTTCTATTATGAGTCATGAAATCCAAAACCAATTCCCTTATTAAAGGGATGCTTTGGGCCATATTTTCCAAGCGTCTTCTCCAGTCTTTAACTGACTCCCCCTGGCAGGTACGACGTGCTGTTCATGCCCCCCTCCTTCCCGTTCGGGGGCATGGAGAACCCCTGCCTCACCTTCGTCACCCCCTGCCTGCTGGCCGGGGATCGCTCCCTGGCTGACGTCATCGTGCACGAGATCTGCCACAGCTGGTTCGGCAACCTGGTCACCAACGCCAACTGGGGGGACTTCTGGCTGAACGAGGGCTTCACCATGTACGCACAGCGGAGAGTCTGCACCCAGATCTACGGTGGGCACCCCACACACACACTGCTCCTTTTTCTCAGAGCCGGTGTTTAATCCCTAATTCACACAACCGTTTCGCGGAGAAGGTTAGATATTTAAGGAACGATTTTGTTTTCCAGGCGCTGCCTACGCCAGTCTGGAAGCCGCTACGGGCCGATCTCTCCTCCGGCAGCACATGGACACCACCGGAGAGGAGCACCCTCTCAACAAGCTGCGTGTGCAGATCAAGCCAGGTGAGTGAGGCCCCGCGCAGCAGCGCCATCAATTCCCATGGGTCTGGGCAGCTCGCACTGCAAACACATGTTCTCAGCATTCCATGCCTGTCCTTTAGGAATAAAGAAGAAGGGTTTCAGATAGCGCCTCCTCCCGTGGTCTTTATCACATTACGCAGGGACTGGTCTGGTTTTAGTGACGGCAGTGGCTGGTTCAATTGCTGTCACTCTGCACACAGTGATCTCGTACAGAAGGCTGTTATAAGGGGTGAGATGCGCCGGCTCGCCGCCCTTACTGCTGTCTCTTGCGTGGCCCTCTGTAGGCGTGGACCCCGATGATACGTACAACGAGACCCCCTATGAGAAGGGGTTCTGCTTCGTGTCCTACCTGGCTCACCTGTGCGGGGAGCAGAGCCGATTCGACGCCTTCTTGAGGGTACGTGAAGGTTTGCACCGGCAGATCTAGAGAGAGATGCTGGGGTGTGTTCAAGACCCTTCAAACATAGCAAACAAATATTTCACCCTGAATTTGGCCAAACAGTACTCCTTTTTACACAAAGAGAGATTCATGACTGCATTCGGTTTATACAAGAGTTCAGGAACAGATTCCCGGGACTGAGCGCTCCACAGAAATCAGGGGCTGGCGGTCAGGTGAGGGTCACTGGTGTCCATCGGGCTGGTTTGCCATTCCGAGTGCAGAAACAGCTGCGTGGGTTTGTGATGGTCGCTGCTTTTCTTAAGACACCGTGGAGAACGGCGATCCACGCAAACGCAAGCCGCTGTGTCTTCAGTGGGCATGGTGAACGAGCCCGTTCTGCGGCATGCCTCTCTCCTGTGGAGAGCTCAGTGGGCTTGGGGCAGCTGTAGTGCAGCTGTGGTTCGGTGCGTTGAGTGTCTCTGTGCTCTGCAGGGCTACGTGGACAAGTTCAAGTTCCGCAGCATTCTGGCTGAAGACGCTCTGGAGTTCTACCTGGAATATTTCCCTGATCTGAAGGAGAAAGGGGTTCACGAAATCGCAGGTAAGGACGGGTCAAAAGGGCTTTTAAGTGCCTTTTATGGTCAAATCCAAAAAAATCAGCAGTCAGTTTGGGGAGGGGGCGGGACCACCGACTGTGGTTGTTAAAACACGACTCATGATAAAGGCGGCAATTGGGATCGTTGTAGATTTTGTTATCAGCAATGTCTCCCAGTGGTTCCCTTCTTGCAGGGCTGCAGTTTGAGAGCTGGTTGAACACTCCGGGCTGGCCCCCCTACCTGCCTGACCTCTCCCCAGGGATGACCCTCATGAAGCCCGCTGAGCAGCTGGCACAGTTGTGGGCTACAGAGACCCTGGACCTCCCTGCCATCAAGGCTGTGGACACCAGCTCCTGGAAGACCTACCAGACTGTCTACTTCCTGGACAAAATCCTGGAGAACTCTCCCTTGCCCACAGGTAGGGAGGTGCTTTGAGATGTCATGCTGCTGAAACGATCGTGATGGAACTTGGTGAAGACATTCTTTACTGCAAGTTATTGAGTGATCAGAAGTGTGTGTGTGTGTGCGCTCGTTTATAGTGCTTACAGGGTCAAAATTATCCCCAGAAAGAAACTGACAAAGCCTACTTTATGGGAACACGGGATATGTCCCTGTAATTTTTAAACAGATATTTCAAACATAAAAGTGCAGCAGTATTTCCTTTAGCCCCTATTCTGGAAGGCCAAATGAACGCCGTAGTTTACATAAGCATTGTTTCAAATCAGGTCCTCCAAACAGAGTAGCCCACTCATCTACACTGAATCTTAGTGCTGAAGGCTGTTTAAAACCCAGAAGGCTGTTTAACATGCACTTTGAATCTCTCTGCATCAAAGTCATCTGAGGAATAATACAATCCCTACGGCACTGCAAGCACAGAACCTGAAGCGTTCAGAAGCTATAGCGGTTTCCCTTTCAGAGATCTGGAGCAGGTGATTGGGGTGTTTGAATTGCAGTTTGTGTTCCAGGGAACGTGCAGCAGCTCGAGGAGCTGTACCCCAACGTGTCGAAGGCGAGGAACGCGGAGCTGCGTCTGCGCTGGGCTCAGATAGTCCTGAAGAATCACCACGAGCCGCAGTTCCACCAAGTCAGGAGCTTCCTGCACTCCCAGGTGGGTCCAGCCTGTTCCTCACAGGGCCTCTCCTACAGTCACCTGGGGCGCTCCTTCCAGTCACACGGCAGCCAAGTCTCAGGTCACTTTATAGGAAGCATCTATTGCAATGAAGACCATGCTTGCAGAAGTGCCATGTTAGATAACGTGCACACTTACAGGGACACATGTACTGCTGTTTCTAAGCTCACACTGATAACTTTGATTTTGAATTCACAGCCATGGCGGGGGTGCGGGGGGGTCGGGGGTTCCACCTTACTGACATACTTGTGAAATGTATTTTTTAGGGAAAGCAGAAGTACACCCTCCCCCTCTACAGAGCCATGTGGAGCGGGACAGAGCAAACCAAAGCCATGGCGATGGAGATATTCTCCTCTACAGCCAAGCAGCTGCACTCCAACGTTCGCAGCTATGTGAAGAGAATCCTGTCCTGAGCCCTGCCTCCTCCAGCCCTCCGGAGAGAGAGAGAGTCCTTTCACTTTTTATATTCCATCCTCAACGGGCATCGCTTTTCTATAATAAAACATTCAGTCGAGTTTATCTTGTTTTTTCCTTTCGTTAAGATGCTCGCAACGTCAGGATTCCTTCGCTTCCATGCTTTGAAAACAAAAGCAGGCAAGTTCTCCTTACGGTTGTTTTCACAGAACCTGCCCAAATTAACATCAGTTAGCCCAAGACTGGCGTCTGTACAACTTCCATTAGTTAAAATGGCACTAGAATGAAAAACAGTGTTAGTGTACCATGCAGACACTTACAGAATCAACATTAACCCTTTCTTTAGACCTTACCTATCAATTACCCAAGCACTGACGAAACAAACAGATACGAGACCACAATGGTTTTGTTAGACTGCATCTTTTTATATCACTGTTAGTACCCTATAGTGAATCTAGTTCTTTTTAGTGCCCTAAATTACAGAGATGAACACACAAAAGGATACGAGTATTTCTCCAGACTAACCCACATAAGGCACGACACTTGCTCCGGTACTAACTGCACTTCCAGATATTTGCAGTGAGGTTAGCAGCACACTTTCAAGTACCCTGTTTGCACACACACGCTGCTGAGCAAGGAGGCATGCTTCTCAATGCAACCTGCCACAAAACAACATCCTCGCGTCAAGCTGCCTGCTTTCTGACTGAGCAGCGAAACTCAGCAAGACATGAGGGGGCTAGACCACAAGTTTGTTTTGTTGTTTAATGGAAAAAAAAAAAACAACAACTATGATTTCTTGCTAGAACAGTAGCAGATGTATGATACAGTTTGCTAACCAACACATTACAAATAACGTCATGTTCTTTCAGCAGTGTGGCACTGTGTAGTCACGTGGGTCTGGCAAACGCAGTGGGGGGAAAAAATGATTCATTACCCAAGGCAAGTTTCTCATAGAAGTAAACAGATAATATTACTCTCCCATCCCTTCTCAATTAATTATAGCGGCTTATGCATCTGTCACAGTCACTCTACAGCAATAGAAAGGAAAGGGCAAAATATGGGGTTTACATACTAAATACAATTTTGCGAAGCCTGTATGTACACTATATTACAAATTCAATAACAATACCAGACTATTTTCTTTCTTCTGTTTTTAACTGTGTTCCTGCTGACAGTGCACATAAAATCATGCCACCAAAGCAATTTAAATGAGACGTAATCCAGTCAAACAAACCGATACTGTACAGACAGCAGCACATCTCTCAAAGAAACACATTTATCTGCTCAAAACCTACGTTAACTTGTGCCATCAAAATATCTGGTTGCATTTGAAAAGTTCCTTCATGCAGTTTGTTTTTTTTTTTAAGGTCCTTGGCATCCAAAATGGGTTCCTGATCCAATTTCTAAACATTTTTTATGTATTAAAAAAAACCCTATTTGAGTTGCAATGTCTTTATTGATACTGTCTGTAGTCACCGAAGGAAGGAGCTGGCATTGGAGCGGGTTCTTCAAACTGCGGACCTGAGGAGTGGAGAAACACAGTCAGTAAAAGATCAAACACACCGAACGCAATCTCCACCCTCCATGAGACCACAGCAGTGTAATGCACACAAAGAGATACTGCCACATATAAATCTCAGAATCGCAGGAGAACTGTTTTTTTGTTGGCTTTAACCCTTAAACTACTATCTTAAAGTAACATACACTTAAGGACAGGAGTAACAGTTTTATGAAAGTCATTTTCCTAGGCTTTTGAGGTTTCTATACCTGTGAAGCCCTTACACATTTATCCAAAACTGCAGGCACTTACGCTGGCCACCCAAGAGCCGGGTCCTAATGGATTGCAAATTCATTCGACACAGAGAAGCTTCTGTGTGTTGGGTATAAATATATAGGTATTGCACGCGTGATCATTTGATCACAATGCTCTTGATTCACAAAGTTAAAGTCTTTAAAGTATTTTTTTTTTTTTAATTAAATGAAACCAACAGCAACCTAGTACCTAATCATTTTAAAACAATTTTTAAAAAATGTGCCGTTGATATAGTGAGGCCCCAGGACTAAACAATTGATCCCTCAATCTCATTCTAAACTACCCGTCTTCCCCAGTGAAACGTACCAGTTGGAAACTGTGCCGAGGCAAATCTGGTTAAGAGAATTCCAGCTCCTTCGATCAATGCCAGCAAAATGCCTCCCATCGCTGCCGATCCCACCATTGCCACGGCGCCATCTAAGAAAAGAGGAATGAATCAAACACACACACTCCAGAAAATACTGCAATACATGCCATTAACAAACACGATCCCAGCCTGCACTAAAACCCAAGCAACACACAAAGCACTGCTCTTTATAAGCAGCCCAGCTAAACTAACTGTGTTCAGCGCGACGCATTTCATTGATGTATTATTGAAACTGAACCACTCGTGCACAGCAGAACAAACCGGATTTTTTACATCTTAAAAAAATCGAACGGACCACAGGGATGGCAATAAGACTCCTGTTGCATAGCAGTGTCACCCATTCCGGGTTTTAATAGGAGTGTGTAGGTTACAAGCTCAGGTGTGTCTTATTAAACTCATAGTAAAACCAGGAATGGGTCGAACTGCTATGCACTGGGAGTCTTGCTTCCAGCCCTGAAACCGACGGTCCAGTTCTGGGACAGAATAACACTCCCATTGCTTGGGAGATTTCAGACGAGCTGAGCTGTGTGTTTTTTTTTGTAACTCCACCAGGCTCCTGACTGTAGATTTCAGTGTGTGAAGAGCTGCATTGCATTGCATTGATTACCAAGCCCTTGATTTCCCGGCTGCTGTCTGAAACGTGCAGAATGGATTTGTTAAATGCAGGTCTCCTTACTTCTGGCTGCCAGGATGGCTCCGGTCATTGCGCCGCTCGTGATGGAGTTCCAGGGGTCTTCCTTCCCCCTCACTTTGACCAGGCTGCAGTCGATCATAGAGAACAAGCCTCCCCAAACCGCAAAGCTGCCTGGTTACATAGAGAAGGACACGTGTATAGAGATGAGCAAAATAATTCACTTCACCTTGGAAACTTGGGGAATTTTAGCATGCGCTGTAGCACCACTTAGTGGGCGCATTTTGTAACTGACGTATTATTTATTTATTAATTTTTTTAATTGTTGTTTTTAAAAGTCTAATATAATCTTTTTTTGTGAATCACTTCTAGATCAGGTCATCAAGACTTGGTTTAAAATGTCCACGATCCCAAGCATTTCATGCCAATGGATTGAAAACACACAAAAAATCCCTGATAACCTAACCATGACCTTGCACCAGCAGCATCTGAAAAAAATAATAATTAGGGAACTACTTTTACAAAACACCATCCAGAGATTGAAAGCTAAAATGCATAAGATTTTTTTTTTTTTTTTGTATGATTATAATTGTATTTTTTAATTGAGGGTTCATCCAGCTCCAGTTGACCAATGGCGGAGACCCAACATCTTCTGTGTTTTGTCTAGTCCATCCCCCATGTGCACAGGAAGGACATGAAAGGTCATCAACATGGGCAGGTGACCACCGTCCGCCACACTGCACTGCACGGGCTCCACAGCACCTGCCCTGGCCTGTGTCCTCAAAACACGAGCCACAGCGTGAATGACCCCCAATCTTCACTGAAATAAACCCCCAAATATCCCACTAGAACTCCAGCAACCCATTCCCAGCCTAATCTCTAACAGATCTCTGTTTCTAGCCTTGATGTCACGCTGAAGTCCCTGCCCAAGCCAGGCGTCCTTCCTGCTTGTAATAAATATGGACGGCTGTGTTTATGATCCGGCTCTGTTTATGAATGATCTGGGGGTGCGCGTTGCTTATCTATACAGCTTTTTCTAAGCAGTCACAAGAAAACATTCAATCTAGTGTGATTGGTCCCAACCCAGATCAAAACTTCCAGCGATGCACGACATTCGCTTACCTCCTAGCATGGGGGCCCGTGTTTTAATAGCCGTCACACTTCCTCGCAACCTGTGGTTCATTCCCTGATAAAAACAACAACAGACAATTTCATGAGCATTATGGGATGTGTCCTTGAGCCAGAGACGAGCGAATAAATAATGAAACATGTGAAAAGCTCAAGGCTGGGTTTTAAATGTTTGTGCTAAACAGGAAAAGGGTTCTGATTAGAGGGCACATTGCTGGAATGACTTGCCGATATACTCTTGCAGATAGACGTCATCGCCCCCACACTATATCTGGAGCTCAATGTGGTCTCTGTGTTATCTAGTAAACACACTCCTGCTAGGATTACAGGGCTCCAATCTCCTTCTTGCAGAGTTGAGGCATTGACACTTACAGATGGTGAATTCCTAAATCCTTTGACAGCCTGGAAGATGCCACCACCGATGACACCCATGGTGAAGGCTCCTCCGCAGTCATCCACAATCCTCCAGGGGCTGCAGACAAACACAACACATGGGCAGGGATGGAAACAAGACTCCTGCTGCATAGCAGCTTCCCCCACTCCAGCTTATGAGCTTGATCAGTCCCGGCGTTTACTGCCGGTAACAGGCTCGGGTGTGCCTTATTAAAACCATTGTAAAACCAGGACTGGATCAACCTGTTATGCAGTAGCAACACAGATGAGGCAGAGAACTATTGGCCAACACATTATATTGAAAAATAAAAAAAGTCTTGAAACAAAAGCTTAAATTAATTAGTGAATGTATATTACACTTGTAGAACACACTAGGATAACAATAATTTTTTGACCTGAAAAAAGAAGCAAGGACCAGGGGTCACAAATGGAGATTAGATAAAGGGGCATTCAGAACAGAAAATAGGAGGCACATTTTTTACACAGAGAATTGTGGGAGTCTGGATCCAACTCCCCAGTAATGTTATTGAAGTTGACACCCTGGGATCCTTCAAGAAGCTGCTTGATGAGATTCTGGGATCAATAAGTTACTAACAACCAAACGAGCAAGATGGGCCGAATGGCCTCCTCTCGTTTGTAAACTTTCTTATGCTCTTATGTTCTTAATATACAGATTGAATTAAACGACACTCGTTGGGTCTTGTGCTGTATTGAGTTGTGTTTGTTTTTTAATTACAATCATAACGTATTGTTGGATCGTGTTTTTGTCTGTTGAACGTGTAATACGTTAATCCCAGCACTGGCTTTTATTAAAATGTTTGCTACACGATATTGTTTTAACATCTGTCATGGACGGCTTCCTGATTTAAGACTCGCTTCGCATCCACACCGACGCGTTTTGAAACACACTCCGTTTTAAAACCATGTACAGTTAACACATTTAAAGCAATGCCAGTCGTGTACAAAGTCTGTTAGGTTCCACAGTATAAATATCGGTCACGTCAGCACCACGGGTTGTACGCGTCGTGCGTACGTACGTAGCCACGGCTGTACGTACAGCACAGGCCATTGAATCCCCTGTCGTTTTATTTTTTTTATCTGTCACAGTGCAGAACGCTCCTCTGTTTTTAGGGACGTACGCGTTTCTCAGTGTACACAGGAGCTCGTATAGTCCGTGTGAATGCAGTGTTGTGTTCGGTGTTTAATAAGAAAGGTCACTGAAGGCTGCTCTGTGCTGTGTTGTCAAGGACACAGTCCGCCAGTGTCACAGAAACACCGGTTGAATTGAAACAACGACTGCCCTGCTTTCAATGACCCTGCCCTCTCAAGACTCACGGTGCAGTCAACAAAAACTCGTTTTTAATCACGACACACGCAACCTATTCTCTCAAGTCTCTGTGTCAAACAAGCAAATAAAAACTTACCAAGGTTCACGTGCGTACTCCTCCATTTCTCTCTCTCTGTCTGTCCAGGAAGAACTGGGCGGGGTCGTGGGGTTGACGTCACACTCAGTGACGTCGTTGCATGACGCTTCAATGCGACGGTGTAAATTTAATTATTCGATTCAAATTAACATTGTGTTTGTGTATTGAAGGTTGTTTTTTTTGTTTTGTTTTTGTTTTCTGACTCCACCTGGGTAATGCATGTTACAACACAGACGTACACACACAATAAACATATTTGAAGTCTTGTGTGTGCCTAACTATAGTGTCACCCAGTATAATAATATGCTAGAAAACTATCTTATAGTATACTATGGCATGTACTGCAGTTGTTTTTTTTCCTGTTTTTGTAACATTACCTTTTAGTATGTTGCGATCTTTAAGTAAAAGGATGCTCCTTTTGCTCTGGAGGAAAACAGTTGATGGAGCGAGACCTGTACTGTTTGTTTGTGAACAGTAGGGGGCAGTCGTGTCAGGTTTATGCTCTGGTAGTGTAATGATTGTGACACGGCTGGACTGAATTTGTAGCCACTCGTCAGTAGAGAAGAAAAGAGTGGGTTGGGGAGAGGTTTGAAATAATTTAGCGACGAAAAAAAAGTCAACCTCACCTCTCCACAGACAGTTTGACAATCGCAGGCAACATTATTACAACGCTCCTGCATTCCAGTTTGATGAAACCTGGGATCCTGCGTGCTCGTAGCGTGTATTGTAAACATCACCTCCCCTAAACCCAATCAAACCCCTTTTAAGGGTACGCAGCCTCATATAATTAGACCCCACATGACATCATTGATATACATTAGTTCCCTTAAGAATTCACTTTGCTGTGTGCTGTCATGTTAAAGCAATGATGCTCTGTGAATGGAAAAAATGTGCTACTTCACAGTGAATGAATTAGAAGCCGTTCCAGGGAGAGTTTGGTAGTCAGGGCTGTCCCTCTTTGTTTAAACACAGACCCTCAGTTTAATACGCGGGCTGGAAACTATTCAGGAGGAATGTGTTGTGATGTAAGGTTGCTATCACACCATGATCTCTTCATGAAAAACTGTTACTCTTCACTGAGCATCAGTACAGCGATACAGCACAGAGAGCAGCTCCTTGCTCTTCATAAGTATTTCACAGTAAGTAGCTTCAGATTTCCTTTGTTTATTTCTTACTGTCCCCTTAGCTATTTATACCCTGTTCTTCAGTTTCAATTCCTAAGCTGAGGGAACACGGAGACACTTTGCGGCTTGGAACTTGGTTTCAGGAGACTAGGTTTCAGGCCGCTGCACGGCACACCAGGCAGGGAGACTTGGGGTTTGATACAGCAACCTCAAACGAGGTCTCCCGGTCCAATGTAGGCTGGTTCAAAGTGCTTTTATATTCCCACCAGCAACACAACAGGGAAAAACAGCTTTAAAACATATACTGGCTGATACTCTGGTTTCCCAGGTTTGGAAGAAATACTTCCTGTGTTACAAGTAACAAGTTCCCAACCCGACCTGACATCATTTCCTGTTGGTATAGCATGTGGCAGGTGGGGTCACGTGTGTTTCTTTCACAACTCCACATTGAAGACCGAGGCTGATGGAAGTGTAAAACAGGTACATCTGTGGAATGGTTTAGTGAGTGAATCCCTAGCTGGATCAATCTGTCCCAACTGAAGTCTGATTTTCTCAAAACCACCACACAACCCACAAAAACCTCTGAAAACAATTTCAGGAACAGCAAAGAAAATAGCTTTGCATTTCCATTTAGGAGTTGGTCTTTACTGAGATATTTTTAGAAATAATAATAAATTAAAACAATGTATATGTTAATGGTTTTCCAGGAATCGTGTTCCACTCCCAGGTCTATTATAAGCAAACGGGTTCCAGACAGCGTTCTGGCTTCCATCCATAATTAGGAAATAGCAATGGAATGAACTTGAAACACTGCTTCCATTAAAATGACCAAATATAGGCATTTCTACAGAGCAGCGGGGTTCAGAAGCTGCTGGCAATGTTCACTCTCTGTCTATTACTCAGGAGGATAAGCCTGACACATAAACTCACTTCTAGTCTCTCATTAGTGGATGGTGCTGTGTGACAATAATACACCAGAAAAGAAATATCGCTTACGACTTCCTGCAACAACTCCAGAGTTTCTGTAACACAGGAAGTGTTTTTTTACTTCTATTTTTGTGTATGGTGAAAGTGTTTCTTATTGCAAAAACATTTTTTTTTTTGTGATAATCTGTGCAAGGTGTTTTGACTCAGAGATCAGTTGCCTACCATATACCTTACGCAGGCTACATCAATCAAAGGGTCTTCATGATTCAATCCTGGCTGCTGTGCTTCAAGTATTGGTTCAGGTCACCTATATCAACTCCTTTTAAGATGTTAAAGTTGATTGTGCTTTCTACTGGGTTGAATAGATTCAGTTCTTTCAGCCTGTCTTTGTAATCAGTCCTTTAAGCCCAGCTGGGTCTGCTTGGACTCTCTCCATATAGATACCTTCAGAATTCTAACCAGGCAATCAAAGCTGAACACAAGCATTGCATTGATTATTAATGATGGTGAGAAGTTTATTTACTGTACCAGTGTGTCTGTTATTGAATCAGGGTTTACATATCCAAACGATGACATATTCAGTATACAGTATATCAAAATTCTATAGAAAAATAGGGTCAAGCTACAACATATTTACATGCTGGTAAACGCACTGGCAGTTCTCCCCTGTAGATAAATATTTGTACACTTGAATCATTGAAAACTCTTGGTAAGCAGTCTTCTACTGTATTGCTGAAAATATAACTTACTGTGTAACAAAGCCTTTGTTTAAATTATCCTTTCACTGCTCTGTGCAGTGCCTATGGCCTTGAACAAAGTATTTCACTAGAGATTTAGATTTACCCCCCAAACTTTATAATAAAGAAGTGAAGATGTCAAAAAAGAGGGATCTGCCACCATACATTATCATTTAAAAAGAAACATTTACAAACTATGAACTGTGATGATGCAAGTCAAGCAGACAAGCATTTCAGCCAGTAAGGTGTATCTGTCTTGACTTTTAAAAAAAGGTTTTACCTTAAAATTCTGTCTTGAAATTACTGATGGCATTAACTTTACCCACAGTGTACCTTTGTATTGTACATGTTCTGTGTAATATTTAAAGCATCACTGAAACATGAACCTTGCATGCAGCCATGCTAATCCTTGTAGGGTGTTAACAGACTCAAAACACACATGTGATTATGAAAGTGGTCCACAGTCTTCAGAACTTCAAACAGGACCTCTCACCACGCAACAGGGAAACAGATTCTTCCCTCCGGCGGTCCTTCATAGGTCTGCCTTTGAAGATTCATATTTGAATGCATTTCAAGTGCGCTAATAAGGAATGTCGTTCAATGGTTCTTTAAAATGCACGTACCTTCTTATTTAATTTTTTTTTTTTTAAAACACTATCTTTCTATAAACGTACACGTTGTCTCTGCAGCACAGCAGCTGGGAGAGCTGTGATGGAATGTTTACAGCCTTGTGTCCCGTGCTGCTGCTGCGCACAGTCAAAGCTATTGCTGAGCTCCCTGTCTGTTACCTGGAGTGCCCATTTGGACCCATTCAGACCGCTCCCTCACCAGATATCTTGGTCTCTCTGGATACATCACCGTCTGCTCTTCAAATGCACATAAAAGAGTTTAATATACAAGACGTCGGATAAGAAGGATAAAGCAAAGAGTACAAAAGTAGGACTGGCATCGCCTTGTTATGTGTCCTGTACGTGTCAGTCCAGTATAAGACATTTCAACTGTAAGAAAAAGGTATTTCTAATTGGGTTAATATTACCCGCTTAATATCTAAAAATACAGCCTCCCAAATGACTAACCAATCCCACAAGCTCACCCATTAAAAACCATTCTTTTCCACCTTCTAAAATGTTTAAAACCTTTGGAATATTCCCAGCAAACCGTCATTCCGCTGAATACGATACTTACTGACAGACTGCATCCCATCCCATACCTCCTGCACACATTTCAACAGCCTTACACAGTGTGGTATATAACCCACAAAAAAAACCAAGAAGCGACACGCGCTTACTCACAACGCCTAACAAATTAACAATACAACAGGCTTTCAATTTAATCTCTCTGCTGAATCCACCGCAGGCAGCCAACACCAGACCGAGGCCAGCCGTCAATTCAGATCAAAGTTCCAGAGTGCAGCGAGGCGTGCGAACAAAGACCCTTGCATTTCTGAAGCGGCGAGACTGCATCCTGGTGTCTAGTTTGAAAAGTCATGAAGATGAGGGTTGCAATCTCCTCAAGGTTAATGAGATGTCCTTCCTTATCGCAATAGCTTGGGTACTTCAACCTAGCGAGAAGGAGAGAGGATGGAAAAGCCCGGGTTACTGGTGCAGTTCACTATGCATGCCGGCTGTGAACATTAATGATATATCCAGTGAAATAAGTAACAGATTATGAAGAATAACATCATAACGTTTTTTTTTTTTTTTAATGTTACCGTGTATTGATATATAAAGGCAGATTTTGACAGCTGTTTTGTATTTTCATTAGGTTACAATAACAAATGGGAACGCATGGCCGATTTATTCAGTTATTTCATCAGCTTCTCTCTCTCAAAGGTCTAGAGTGAGCTGGGATCACTTTACGGAATATCAATTCAAGGTCTGATCATAGAGTCAGGTTACATATAGAAACTGAAAACGTGTCTCTCACCAGTCTTTACATTATTTGAAATTATGCATAGCATACAAATCCTGGTAGGACTGCAGCATGACTGGGGGGAGACCTTTACTGTGGGTTACTTTCCTGCATTTCATGTAAACTCACCCCTGATCATCCCAGGGTCAAAGACTTTGTGGTCGAAATGTTTGTCATGGAATTGGAGTTTCTCTCAGCGTTTCTCAGTACAAACCCTACCTTTCTAAGACCCTTCTTATTGCTGCAGCGGATGGAGGCCAGCAGCTGGTCCCGCTTGTTCTTCTCCTGAGCAGGGGGTGAGGAGCACCCCTCCAGCTTCCTCTCAGAGACAGGGCTCAGGGAGTTCCTGGGGTTCTCCCCGTTGAGCGGGGGTGCAGGGGGAGGGGGTGGGGGTGGAGGCGGGGGTCCTCCCGCTCTCTTCGGGGTGACCTTCGGAGAGGACCAGGGGGAAGATCTAGGGGAGCACTGCGGGGATGGCCTGGGGGAGCTCTTGTTAAAGCCTTCCACCTTGGGGACCTCTAGAGAGCTCTTCTTCTCCCCGTCTCCCTGGGCCAGCTTCTGCTCCAGAAGCCGCTTCTGCCTCTGCTTGTCCATGTTCCTGCTCAAGATGTTGGTCATGGTCATCCGAGGACCGGCCAGCTCAAAGTGGTAGCCCAGCTTCAGCAGGGTGGAGTTCTCCTTCAGGATCTTGGCCATCTCCATCTCCGTCTTGCCTCCGCAGATGTGCCTCTGGTTATGGAAGCGCAGCTCGGTGAGAGTGGAGTTGCACTGCAGGGCTCGGACGACGGCGGAGATGCCCTTGCTGGTGAGATGATTGGAGTCGAGATTGAGGCTCTTGACGGTTTTGTTAGTCCTCAGCATGGCGCCGATGGCGATGGCGACGTGGTCGTCGGCTCGGGTGTTAGCCAAGGCGAAGACCTTCACAAAGGTGTTGGTCTTCAGGGCCTCGGAGAAGCGGATCAGCATATCAGTCTTTATCACTTCAGAGTTGTTCACGTTGAGTTCGGTCAGCTCGGGGTCGTTGTTCTGGATTTTCTCCAGGGTTTCATCGAAGATGCTGGGGGCAGCCTCCTCCTCGTCCTCCTCCTCCTCCTCTTTCACTTTGCTTACAGGGCTGTCCGTCACGTCTTTAGCAGGGCAGTTTTCTGACTGGGAGGTTTTGGTGCTCGTCTCGTCTCTGCTTTCGGACTCCACGCACTTCTGTTCCTTATCGGTGTCTTTCTTGTCCTCCTTCGTCACTGTCCTTTCCTCCTTCCCTGTCTTCTTCTCTGGTTTCTCTCTGGCCTGCTCGCTCTTCTCCTGCGTCTCCTTGCTGTTTGATTGGCTGCTCCTCTCCTCGCGGCTCCGGCCCATTCTTCTCAGGCGATCCTCTTTCCTGTTGTCTTTCCCCGGATCTTGCTTTTCTGGCTCACTGGCTTTGGTTTCTCTGCTGTCTGGTTCTTCCTAAACAACGAGAAACAAAGACGTTCCGGTAAACGTGTCATGACAAAGCTCATCAAACCCACCGCACTAACACTGAAGGGCAAGCGCTTGTTTAGTAGAGTTATATGTAGATCTGCATGGTTGATTCAGATCTGCATGTTCTTGTGAATATGCAAACAGCGGTTCATTAAAACAGAGCTGCATTACGAGTTAACTTGACACCACAGGGTTCTTTAATGCATGCATCTGCTTTATTTCAACACTATATAATTTATAGCTTGTTTTCTTAAATAGCCTGTGCTGCTGTCACTGCTGAAAATCCAACAATCACAAGTTTGTTACTAGAAATCCAGCTTCTACAGTATATAAAAAAACACCTGATTCACAAATACATTGAACAAGTTCTTGTTTTAAAGTCTTTAAAGTAATACATGTGTATCACAGTCTCCAATCATGAGTACTCTAAATACACTTTAAACGGTTTACTATACACTGACCCTTTGACCAGCTTTGGAGTGACTTAAAACCAGTACAGCCACCAGCTCTGACCAGGGTACAGCCGTGCTGGTCATTTCTGGAATTTTTCCACCAGGGTGTGTTTTAAATACAAGAATTTGGAGGAAACGGCATCTTTGTTTGTGGGCAGAGTTACTGTGCTCTCCCAGCAGCACATACCCTTCCTTAAAAGGAACTGAGAACATAAACTAGCAGCGCAGGAATCCAGACTGCAGAATCGTGGATGTGTCGAGAAAGCAGCCGTTCCTTTCCTAGCCTGGAGGATGCTCTACAATTACGATACGGCCAGGCGGCCTCGGTGCTGTCACTGGATTTCATGAGCAGCTCCTGAACTCAAAGCACAAAGTCCCTGAACAACACACACAGTAACAACAAATTTCAAACCCAACCTTTCAAAATGCAATCGGGACTAACATCATAAAAATAAGATCTGTGAAAATGTCCTTCGAAGCTACTTCATAACTTGACTTCATTGCTTCGGCAGCACAGGGTTTGATTTCATACTTATTCAGACAGTCAGCACACCAGTACCAAGTGTGGCCTGAAGCCAAAAGGTCACCCTCTCCCCTCTGCCCAGTACAGCTGGCTGCTAAGCTTGACCTATGAGAAGACCACTGTAGTAATTCAAAGGGGAGGGAGACCCTGAGTGAACAGAAACGAGAGCCAATATTTCACATCCTCAGTTAGCTCTGAGTTCAGAAGAGATGTGGGATTTAAACAGGAAGCTTACATCGAGTAATCTTGGCTACACACAGTAAGCTACTATGGAGGGGTACGTTGTAAGCATGACTTATTCTGAGGACAGCCCTGGGTTCCTATTTTAATGATGCAAACTGCGTCTAATGTATACTGAGACCATGCACAGGTGCAAGTCCTCGATCGCTTCTGCAGGTTACACTGCAGTATATGATAGGATGCTATAGGGTTTTTGTACAGGATCATAGTATGTGTTTTCTGATGAACCTGCTCTGACGTCTCATTGACGAAGCGGGGTTTGCAGTGTGTGACGTACAGCCTTGCGGACTCTATGAAACAGCAGACATCGCTGTAACTCTCGCGGTCATTTCTTATTGTCCTGCTTGTTTAAAAATACTTGCTCACAGAAATCCAATGTTTGGTTTTTTTTTGTTTGGTTTTTTCTCAGACTGCCTCGTGTTTTTTCTTCATGCTCATGGCAAGTTGATTCTGAAAAAAACATCTTTCATTTTGGACAAATTGAACAGCCAGTGCAAAGACAGAAGTATCTCACGAAACAGAAAGCTAGGATTGGAGTTCCAATCAGCCCCGAGTAAACCCTTGACTGCGAGATGTCTATTGCCATGTAAAGTGTTTGTTACTAAAGTCACAGATCTGGAACAGAGCAAGTTGAAAACAAGACTCCCACGCTCTTCCAGATCAAACAGCTGCTTCCTGGCAGTCTTACTTCAACGATCCACCTGCAATCGGGCCTTGTGACCTACAGCACAGGAAGTGTTTAGGGACCAAGAGGCATGTGCTACTCTGTTAAGAGTCTCTGGTCTGGAGTCGCAATGCGCAAGAGGGGTTTGTTTGTTTTTCTCCTTTAAAAAAAATAGGAGTTAATTAAACACTGAGAGACAGTCATGCTTCAGAGAGTTTCCATAAGAGCACACCCTGATTCTATTTCCTTATTGAGAATCCGAAAAATGGTCAAAACCCAACTTAAATCACCGCTCTTAACGAATAAGCAACATAATGAATGGAACCTTTTGAGACTTATTTCCAACAGGTCCTGGCAGGACAGACAGACGTCAGCAGTCATAAACAAACACAACGCAACCACAATACTACTACAAGCTTATGATTAAGACAACAGAAATGTCATTCTAAATATGTGGGCAGGGAAGTCTTTCTGTATAAACACCACCACTGTAAACATGCATTCTCGCACACAAACTTTCTAGTAGTTTATATGAGGGCTTCTCGTGAAATGTTCCAAGTGCGTTTAGGTTGAAGTGCTAAAGAAACTCACACGTAGACCACCTTGTTAAATGTTTATTGAGTAGCACACAGCATGACAGACCCGGTTTCTTTATTAGCAGTCTCAAGCACCCACACCCTGTGTATTCAGGTCTCACACAGCGTCAGGGTTTTTCAACCGAGCCCAGAAGAAAAGATTCTGAGACCAGCAAGGAAAGCAGCCAATTCAGAGCTGGCTATTCCCATGAATAAAGTTTAAAACATATGTGATCATTCCCTGGAGTACAGAGAGCCTACAACGTGCACAAGGCTTTGACTTTTTGCTTTGATTTAGTCATAGGGGTAGGAGAACGTCTTAAAACACAAGACTGAATTCCGAACCCACAGCGGTCCAGAAAGATTTCATGGTAACGAACCTTTTGTGATTCACCATTTTATTAGATTAGATTTTTAAATCTTTGAATATAAATGTGAAATCAAGTCTTGGTGACAAAGGGCGTGTTCAGCAGTAATATGTAATGTGTAAACTATAACACCCTTAAGGGGCGTGCATTGTAGCCACAGTATTAGATCTTGTTTTTTTAAAGCCCCTTTGAGCACAGGCTTCAGCCAGTTGTAAACTGTTGTTCCTTTTAAAATAGTGCGAGAGGTCCCTCCCTACATAACCCACATGAGAAGGTCTTATAAACACAGTTCTGTCATCACAAATCCTAAATACGAGTGTGTTTCGGCTTCCTAACGACACTGGGATAGAATATGACTTATTTACCTGACTAAGTATTCTAGCACTTAGTTGCTTTCACAGTACCTGATCAACACAAATCTTGGACTGCCTATCATTATCTAGTCCAAGACTGGGGCTAATCGGAGCCTGCGAAACCAGATTGCATTATAGTTATGGGTGAGGGGTTGATAGATTGGTGAAATTCGTTGTATTTTTGAAGCAGGGATATTGAAAGCTGGTCCGCCTCACCTCTCCCTGCTCGACGGACAGCTCTCTCTCAATCAGCTTCTTGGTTTCTCGCTCGCAGTAGTCCAGCATCGCTCCTCGGTTGTAGCATTTGGAGGGGTGTTTGTCGGTCTGGTTTCTCTGCCTCAAACCCACAGGCACTTTGTAGTCTGGGTCCTCAACGTCCAGCTCTTTCTCCAGCTCCTTCATCTCCTCTGGGGAGAGGTCGGCCAGAAGATTATCAATATCTGGGTCTTCACTCACTTGTCTTCTGCACCTGGACATGCTGGCTGT
Source organism: Acipenser ruthenus (assembly GCF_902713425.1). Taxonomy (NCBI): domain Eukaryota; kingdom Metazoa; phylum Chordata; class Actinopteri; order Acipenseriformes; family Acipenseridae; genus Acipenser; species Acipenser ruthenus. The sequence continues at coordinate 14,738,316 of NC_081218.1, forward strand.
CTGCTGTAGTTCCAATAGTCTGTTCAATTATAAGGGTCTGTCTCTCAATTAAGAGACACAAAAAGAAAACAAAAATAAATAACCCAGGGCTAGTTTATTTCCCTTAAAGCAAGTGTCCACACAAACCTTCAAAGCAGCCCAAGAAACGAGAAGGCAGGACTCATGTCAAGTCAAAAACAGACTGGCATTGACTCTGCCCAACTCTGCAGCTATTGGCTGAGTAGCTGGGCAGTTGCGAGCTGCTCAGCGAATCAGATAAGGCAGTGGGGAGCTTTGCTCGGCCTATCAAAGCAGGCTGAAATCTGAGGACATTCTTCAGAATCCTGAGGAGCTGCATGCCCAAATTTAGTGCCGAAACATTTATCCTTTTAAAGGCAATCGGAGGAAGAAGGGAGCGAGATGCAGGGAGAGCTCTAGAAATGTAGAAGCTGAAACTGCCTGTTTTCATTGCAGAAATGCTGCGTTCATGAGGTCGGCTTTGTAAGCAAAGCAGGGCTGGGATAGACTGCGCACTTGGCTGGCAATCACACTGGCAATTTGCAAGACGCCTCCTTACTGCAATGGTTTGTTACCTGTCCTCGAGGACCCCTGATGATCTAAGCTTGTGTCTCAGCATGAAACCAAATACTTGTTTTCCTGTGCACATCCATGACTTACTGACAGCCTCTGACACAGTGTGTAGCTGCAGTGAGGGCTCTAGACTGAATCACCACACACAAATACAAAAAGGACAAGGGGCACCAAGTGGGGAATTTAGTCTACAAGTGCCGGCCAAAGATACATGATTTACTGTGGAAGCTGTTTCAACCTCCAATGGACTTGCATAGCGTATATTTGCAGGATTGTAGTTCCACTTGTGCAATTCTGCTTATTTTCACTTCCTTACATCCATCTTAATGCGAACGCCATCCTTAAATAATATCATCTGTTATGCATATGTCCCAATACTTATTGGAGGGAAGTGTACAGTATGGTTTGAGCCGTGCAAGATATGCATGTGGACATCTAGTGGCTGACACGTGTAAGAACACCTACAGCTCGAAAAAAAGAAATGTTCCTGGTGCGACACAGTATTGCAAAGATACAATGACATCATCTCTACTGCCCTGAACACTTGCTTGGAAATACAGCCTGCAAGCACTGTAAATTATTACAATTTAAAATAACAGAAACAATACCATTTTTGCTCAGGAGCCTGTTTTAAAAACACACACACACAAAAAGGAGACATATTGTTTGTTGAGATAGAATAGATTTAATAAAGGGTGGCATTAAATCTAAGTGGACATTCTAAATTGGGAAGGAACAATTAATTGGGGGGGGGGGGGGGGGGGGGCGACCACTGAAACACATATATACATGGATTTTTTATTTTTTTTTTTAAAGAGAATTATTTACTAAAATTTCTTTGATATCACTATCCATCGTGTTATTTTATACAATCAATCAAACAACAGAAGCAACTGGAGATGAAGGCTTGCACCTTTGCTGGGAGCTCTGCAGCCGTTATGAGCTGCCATTGAGTGCATTGAGTTAAACAATTAAAAAAAAAACAATGAAGCCTGTGTTAAGGTGCATTAACTATGCGCTCAAGAGCTCCTCTCAGGTCTAGATGCAGCCATAGAGTTTACAGAGCTACTTCAGACAGCAGTGCTTGCAATACACAGCTGTGCCACTAGATGTCGCTGTTTAATACAAAAGACACCGACTAATAATTAAAAAAGCCACACCAACACATTCAGCACAGACAGAGACTAGACTTGTTGAAACAGTTCAATAAAACATTTCCAAATGCTGTGCATGCCAACACATAAATGAAACAGGCTTCAGATGCTCAACGCGGTCTGACATCACCTCCAGCACATGCTGCGGTCAAATGGCACAAGCAGTCAAGTGCGGTAAACAGCAATGAGGGAATTAGTGTAAACAATAAGAAAAAAAAAAACAACATCCCTACACATCTCCACAAGCAAACACGGCATCTCCAGACATCCAGTGCAAAACTGAACGGACAGGGGCTGTGATGCTTGAGTTTCACCCTTGCACTGGTCAGATTCTGTATCAGAAGCACAGGCTACTCTTCGTTCAAGGTGTTTGTGTTTCTTCACCAGTAACCCTACAGGCTCAGCTGGAGAAGGTTCACGCTCTTCCTCGGAGGATTCGGATACTGAAGTTTAGTTTCTTCAGCTGCGGTCGGCCTGCTTTCCATTAGGACAGCAGCTTGGTGCAGAATACAGTTCAGTTTGGACTCTTGGGGTTACAGAGGATATTAAAAACGCTTCTGCTGTCTTACATTCTCTAATTTGATAAGAAATCCAATACGTCTCTATTTATTAATGGTGTAGGGGAGTCTTCTAGGTAGATGGAAAGGGTTTTTATAAAGCACAGGTTATTCTCTTACCAGCGTGTCATTCCAGTTATTTGGTTTCCAATTCTGTCTTGTTTTGGTATTTCATCACATTGTCCATGAGGCCTCATTTGCTTTTTTTGATTGAATGTTTTTTTAAACATGGTCTTCAGCAGCCAGGCTTGTGGCTCTGAATCTTGCTTAGCTTAAACTTTATTTTAAAAAAAATTGCAAAACAAAACTACAAGAATGCCAGGGTTCAGGTAAAGAGAATGCTTTTGTATCCCCTTTCCATTCTACCTTTTTAAAGAGAGGTCTTTTACACCTAATCAAACTCCACGCTTCCCTTAGTTTAAACACTTACTCGGATGTGCCGTCCCTTCTGACTCCTCGCACCAGCCATGCTCAGGACAAACACAAAGAAATGCTGCAGTGTACAGAGTGCATGCACTACGTTAGCCAGTGTTACAGAAGCATATACAGAGGTGCTGAAAGCACTGGAGACCCTCCACTCTCCTCCTCCTGCGTGGGCTGTGCTTCAGAGTCCGCTGTACTGTGGGGGAGGGTAGGGAGGGGGGGCTGTCATGAAAGAGACACAGGATTAGTTTTGTTTGCACTGCAAAACACACCGAGTAACAGACGACAATCCCTGTTATTAGAAAAGGATCTTAAAAATACTAAGAGAGCGTGACCTGCTTAAAGCAGGGAGTTTCATTTCCTAAACTTTGTATTGGGAATCTCTGAGATCAGAAAGGCCGTGGTTAATCCCTCTATCAGGGTGCGGTGACTTCTTTAGAACATAGCACAGCATTGTGCATGAGACAGGGGTTCTGTGCAATACATCCTTCTGTAGAAAACGCCAAAAAGGAATTCTGCAGAGATAATCGTCCCATCTTCAAATACAGCAGGGATGGAAAATAAGACTCCCATTGCACAGCACTTTGATCCATTCCTGATTTTAATAAGACCTCAGCTTGTTACCTAGACACACTGGGGCAAATCAAGCTTGTAGTAAAACCTGGAATGGGTGAAACCGCTATGCAACAGGAGTCTAATTTCCATCCCTGATACAGGCACTTTGACCCCTTCGTTTGGTCATACCTACCTTTCTGTACAGGCACCGCAGCCTGACTGTGCAAAGTTACCATTTCACTATTAATTTGCAGCACAAAATCACACAGGCATCTCCGAACACTATTCACGTGGACTGGTGCTTGTTGCATTGACAAGCACAGTCCCTCTCTCTCCGTGCAGTGTGTGATGCCAGCCCTTCATGCCCGTCTCTCACCTGCCACTCCGTATCCGTATCCCTGGTCTGCAGGCGGGTAGGGTGCAGGGGGCACGGCGCAGGGGTAGTGAGGGGGCATGGCGGCAGGGTGGTAGTGCTGTGCTCCCGGGTATGGATCACCAGGACCTCCCGCGGGTTTGCCCTGGGCTGGGTATGTAAAGTCCCTCGGGTAACTGGTCATCTGGATATGCTGACCTGTGCCAGAACAAAAGATCTACTGTAACCTTTCAAACCAATCACTTCAAATACTTCACGAAGAAGTCACTAACAGGGTGGAAAGAAACGTACTGCTTGAATAAATGAGCTACAACGTTTCTGCTTCTTCATTGCCAGGTAGACTGGTGCTGCTGTGTCAGTCTGAACGTTTCAACTTGAAAAGCTTAAACAAAAGCGCACGAAGCTCATGCCGAGTCCAGCGTGGAGCTCTGCTGGCAGCACAGTACCTTGGTGAGGCGTTCTCATTTGCTGCCAGCGCTGGTACAGGTAGCAGCAGGAACACATGAAGCAGCAGACCAGCGTGGAGATGATCACCATGAAGAGCAGGATGGACGAGGCGATGCCAGCGATGGTGGTGGGGCTGGGAGGAGAGGAACACAAGCATCAGGAAACACAGAACCCACAAACAGAACGAAGGCCAGCCGACCCCCACGGCGCTCAGATCCACGGGCCGCGTCTCGATTCAGACTTCACACCCCGGAACCCGACACCTACAGTGATATAAAACCAAGACCCCTGACTGCACCCCATGCGGCCATGCCTTTACCAGCTGAGCAAGCTTCTGATTTATCATGGAAGTACACAACGCTGCACCTCAGAGCTGCTGTGCAGAGCGCAACGCTAATATGCTTCCCCACCTCACTTCCTTCCTTCCTTTCAGCGGCAGCTTGATCGAGGCAGATGCAGCAATAGAGAATACCACGGAGCTCACAGTGCGTAACGGGATATTAAAACAGAAACGTTAGGAAAACGCAGCCGATATTAAACCTCCCTTTAACGGGACGGGCAGCGCTGCGTTACCTGAACTGAAACAGCATGCAGTGTTTCTGCTGCTTCTCTGTGATCATCTGGAAGGGGTCCAGGCAGCAGTGTCGTCGATGGCAGTTTCCACAGCAGAAGGAGACCAGAGGGCAGTCAAAGCCATTGTGCCAGGTGCCATTCTTATCCACGTGCCACAGGCAGTCCTCCTCAGCGGACACTGCAAAACAGCAATGCAACTTGCTACAATGATGTTTTTTGGTATCCCCCCCAGGAACGTTTTTTAATACAAAACCCTGCAACAGAATGCACAGAATGTTTAAAATCGGCAACTAAATATTTGTTTTAAACATTCATGGTTTTCCATTGCACATAAGACAGCACTTAACAGACTCGCAGCCTGAGACTTCAAACAGTGAGTGTTGATGAAACTGTAGCTGGAAGCGGTCGCGAATGAAATCTCTCACCGCCACTCTTCAGTATCACTGGCCGATTGGCTCGGATGAAAGCACAAAAATTGCTAAAAAATTTACCCCTTGGTGTGTCAAATCAGAAATCCTCCGAACTGACGTTTTGAAAAAAAAAAAAAAACGTTCTGAGCATCCTACAAAATGAATGACGTCATGGACAAACAAATGCATGCCGTCAATAAACCGTGACGTTTAAGCAAAGCACTGGGCTAGTTAAAGAGGTCAGGTCGTTGTATCTTCATTTTAAACCAGAGTCGAAATGCAAGTACAACTGCAATGAACCAAAAATGAAAACGCCTGTTTTAATTCCCTGAAGAGATCCGCAGCAGCCACTCTGCGTTTTGATTAGCGTGGTTCTGCAAATTACCACATTAATTAACTTAATTAGAAATCGCATTGTCAGCCCTGCTACACCGTTATCTCACTAATTAATTCACCCACCATTGCTTCTAGCCCGAGGCCTGTTAAACGATCGCATGAAAATACTTACCCTGACAAGCGGACAGAGCTGTGACTAGCAGCGACCATACGAGCCCGTCAACACGAGACATCTTTGTAGTATAAAAATACATCTAAACCAGTAAACGTCCCGGCGCCCGGCTCCCTTGAAAGGACCTGATAAAATAGAAATTCACTCAACGCTCTCGGTAGCCTTCAGCTCGTCCCTCAATAGAAGAGGCAGAGCAGCTAACATGTGATCTACTTGTGAACCAAAAACACTGACGCCAAGAGAGCAAGCGTCGCCTGGTCACAGAGATACTGGCAGGGTTGTAAGACTGACACCCACGCTCCGGGTATGTGTCGTGTCACTGCAGTAATCATATTCCCGGAGAGCACACTAATGCAACGCCATTTATTACCTGATGAGTAATATATATGTATGTATGTATGTGAAAACAGGTGCACTCTCAATATGCTACAATGCGCAGTGCATTTCACACAAATGTTTCACTACGGGAGTAATGGCGTTGCAATGTTTTCTTTAAAATTACAGACAGTATTTTTTTAGGATTTCAAAAGCATGAATAATACTAAACACGGATAAACGTGGCCACAACCCTGCCATAAACAATAGATATTGCATAAGCATTTCATTCTTTGTTTGTTAACGCATACTTTAGTACTTACAAGGCAACAATGAACTAGTCCTAAAACAGCCAGGAGATTCATTCTGTGGTTTATATTTCAATGACAGCCGAACAATATTGCCTAAGAACAATGGTATTTCAAATTCTATTTATTGAACTGGATATTTCATTTGCAGCAACATACATAACCATTTGACATCAAATGCTCCATTTAGATTTTTAATTTCAAAACACGTGTAATGCTTCGTTTCAGAGTTGTGCAATATGGGTATAGTGTATAATATAGATTGTGATATGGTCAGTACTTCTTACAGACGGTACTGTTTCTCTATAGACCCTCCGATCTCCCCCCCTGCTGAAGGGATGCGTCATTATGAACCAACACTCCTAGTCACGTGGTGTACACGTCACTGTTTCTCCCACACCGATATGATTGTGTAATAGAACACCCTGCCATAGATGTGATGCAGTCATCTGAAGCGCCTGTGGCTTCTATCTATCAATATATCCCCACACACACACACACACACACACAGTTTGTTCACATTCCCACTTACACGTCCAGACCTGAAGGTCTTGAAAGCTTGCGATTTGTAATCTTCAAAAAATCGATTAATAATAAGAAAACAATTTCTTTTTTTCATTAATTTCTCTTTATTTTCCCCTCAAAAAAAAAAAAAAAAAAGACGGGGAACAAAAAGCAAAACAGGTGTCAGGTGACACCACACACTGCATTATGGATGTGATCATTTCAGAACCGCTCACTTCTCTTCAGATTTCATCATCAACGTCCTAAAAATGACACAGCAGAAGACTAACGGGGGCTTCATGTTCTGTCAAGCCGGTCCCCTCGTTGACACAACTGGGGGGGCCTGACTCCCAAACTGACCTCCCGATAACAACAGAGAGAGAAGTGCCAACCTAGGGGGGGAAGGAATGCTGTAGTCTTAACGCGCAAAACTACAATTCCCAGAGTGCTCAGCAACTTCCTGTATGAGCATGAGCACCAGACAGTGCTTTATATTATACAGCAGGAATTCACCCACAATGCAGCCACTTATCACAGCCCAGCTACACGCCTGTCATTTTAATTTTAACAGCCCATGTGTCTAATCTATGATCACACAGGACACAACTATGCAAGTAGTGTTTTGGGGCTAGGTCATGATATAAAAGTTGTGATCCCGACACACGGGCTGCAAAACGCCACTTGGTTTGGCGTGCGGATGGCGATAGTATCCAGGATGTTTCCATCGTGCCGCAGTTCATAAGTGGCACTCCAGTCGAACTAAAAAACAAGCTTCCCAGAATGAATTCGGAAAGGCATGACCGTACTGGAAGGGTTTAGCCTCTCCTAAATCGGACTGAATTACTTCGATCTAGGACAGCTGTGCTCAGGGTAGGACATCGAAGGATGCCATCCGTCTCACAACCGAGGGGAAATGTAGGGTAGGATCGACGACAGTCTGGAAAGAAACTACCTTGGCAATAACTCTAGGCTGAGAAGTTCATATTCTCATTGATCTAGCCTGTGATCGTGTACGTCCGCTATGCACCCCAATTAAAAACCCAATGCTAAAAGGAGACGGGCTGTACAAAATGCAGCAATGGCGACAACGTCCCTACAAGGTCTACAGAAGCTGGGTGAACGCACACAACCTCAACGCTCTGTTCGCCAAGGCAATCTGGGAGCTGTCTCTTTCTTTCCAGGATTTTGCAGACGGTGGTTGTTCGTAGTTTAAAAAGAGGTTTACAAAAGGTCCACAGATGAGGGCTAAACATCCTACACAGAGAGAGGTCCGTTTGGTCTTGGCAGGTTTCCAAGGTAGATGACCTCATAAACCATGCTGCTGATTCCCCCCCCCCCCCCCCCCTCCCCCAGGCTTCCCTATGCGTTGCACATGGCATTGCCCCCTTGCGTTAAAAGACTTCATCGAGACCTCTTTCAGAGACAGCTTTTTAAATTCTCCTCCAGAAGAAACAGACTGTCAAATCCCCCCCCCCCCCCCACCCCTCCAAAAAAATATCACCAGACCCCCGTACCACCTCCCTCGTTTCTAACAGCGCCGGTCCTCGTGAGGTCTTCCCTTACAGTCCTAAAAAATAAAATAAGGATGCTTTTATAAAAAAAAGAAGCTGGTGTTCTCTCGCGACAAACATGCTTGAGCACGGAGGAGGCCGGTCTGTGACGGATGGAGAAGGCGCCACAGTGAAACTTTCGGACAGGACGCAGGGGAAAGGGGCTGCTCTTTAGATGCCGATGGTTTGGAGGATTTTCCTCTCCGCTTCGTTCAAGTGGCCAGAGAACACGCTGCAGCAGGGCTGCTGTGCAAACTGCCGGAGGAAATCAGTCAGGTAGGCCTGGGAAAGGAAAGCAAGGGTAATGAGGCTGCGTTTTCACTACAGAGCTGCAACGGCTCACCGTTTATTATTATTATTATTATTATTATTCATTTATTAATTTGGGAGACGTCTTTATCAAAGCCGACTTACACCGGTGTTACAGGGCAGCACAGGGTTACAATGCAAGATTAATATTCAAATGCAGTGCAGTCTACAGTAAGTGCAAATAATACTACTCAAATACAATATGAAACGCAATTGCAAATTATATCTACAATGACATAGCGGTACTGCAATCATGCATTAGCTTGAGGAAACCCTATTACTTTTAGTTCATTTGTGTAAAAAAAATTCTATTTTCAAGAATTGAATGCTACAGAAATCCATCTGCATTCTCTTCTTGGCTGAGATTCTGATGTGTGTGTGTGTGTGTGTGTGTGTGTGTCAGTGTGTGGGTAACATATCCCTGTGCAGAACAGACACAGAAGTGCTTCAGGTCATCCTCAGATTCTTAGTTTAAATATTGGTGCTTAAAACGCTACACTGAATAAAATGTGCTAAATAAGGTCTTTCATTACAATTGGACACGCAGTTCCCTAGATGTGAATTTGACATGCAGATGTACAGACAGCTTCCACACAGCTGGATAAACGCTGATATAATGCAAATCGCGATATTCATGTATTGTATTCAGCTTTCTAGTGTGATAGGAGTGTCTGGGTAGCAATTTACCTGCATATCGATCTGATAAATTGGATCTTTAAGTGCGTCTGGGTCTTCCTCTTCATCATCTTCATAGTAATCTTCATCTGGCATAGCAATACATTAAACAATCAAACATGAAATCATTCGGAGAGAGACAAGTGTTTCAGTGAAGATTTTAAATACATTGCGTGTGTGTGCGGTAGAGTTGAGGCAGGAGACGGAACTAAAAATAACTAATAAAAATCACTAACTGGCAATTGCTTTTTTTAAGCTCAGTTGAACATAGCAATATAAAAATAAAGCTGTGTGAGAAATTAATCTTCATACCGGGATCGCAGTTTTATCATGTGTCTGGGTCCTGTCAACAAATCTGAACGCTCATGTGCTTATATTCACAGTAATACGGTAGCTCTCGCAGAGGCCGGTTCCTTACCGTATTTATTGGAAGAGAGGAGGTCTGACAGCAGCTGCCCCGCCAGTCCATCATCATCCTCCTCATCATCATCTTCCTCATCGTGATCCTGGTCTTCCCACATGTCATTGGACTCTGCAGTCAAGCAGAGAGGGGGAAAAAAGCTTCCCTCAGTCAGCAACATGTGCTTACAATGCCCTCCGTGTCTGCCAAGGCCTTCACACCAAAACAGGACCGGCAGGATTCACTGTGCATCAAAGAACCGCGATCCTTTCTTTCCGTGACATATCGCAATACCGGCATGCGTTTGTATCGTGATACAACTGCTTATTGTAGATCACCAAGTGGTTACTGAATGAAGAGCAAAGTGTATTTCATTGCTGGTGTGAAGGATACGCGTTCCATTGAATTCTTGTCTTAACAAAACAGCCCATCATTAAATGGTATTATTCTGTATCATACAGATCTTGCAATACATTGCATTGCACCCTGCATAGCAGGACATCGGGGTACCGTTACACCCCAAGTGATCTGCACCGTTTGTGATGGAAAACAAACTAATCAAACTCCAAAAATGCAAGTAACTACCCAGACAAAACTTCAAGATACTGTAAATGACTGCAACACGCATGCAAAAGACTGGAAAAGACTGAACGAATGCTAGAGATGGAAACTCCCATTGCATCCAGTCTGACCCATTCCTGGTTGAGTTTAATAAAACACACTCGAGCTTGTTACCTACACACCGTGGCTAATCAAGCTCTTGGTAAAACCTGGAACGGGTGACACTGCAATGCAATAGGAGTCTTACTTCCTCCCCTGTGTTGTGGTTCAGGTGTCGGGTCTGGCTTGCCTACCTTGACTCCAGTCTCCGGCTGCTGTCCTGGACGAGTTGGCCTCCACCACAGAGGAGAGCTCGTTGATAATCAGCTTGAAGATCTTCACCAGCAGGGGAATGCTGGTCCAGCGCTCGGGATCTGACAGCGCAAGGACGGGAGAAAACCAGTAAGCAACACCCAACCGGACAGAAGATCGTGCCCTTCTACTGGGCAGCACAGTCCGGACAAGAACGGGATCACCAACCGGAAACACAATCACAAGAATCAGAATACTCCCATTAACTGGGAATATTGAGACTACATGAAATGAAGACTAACTATATTAAATCGCCAATGCATTAATCAATTCCTATGTAATATGCAACACAGGCTGGATCAGCGATGTACCTATTGAACAGCTGGGTACAGGGGATGCATACTGACAGCGATGCCAGTAAGGCACACCTGATCCACTAGATGGCGCTGGCTCTTAAACCGAAACAGATACTGATCTGGCATGAGTTGCAGATCGTCCGTGGGTAAAGAGAATCTGGCAGGTGCTGCTCATAGAAACAAATGCAAATTCAAAATATAGAAATCTGAATGACCGGAAACGTAATAAAAACGGGCAAGACGGTACTAAAAACCATTTCCAAACAAATCTTACTCTTGGCCGTTTTTGACCTGGTGCGGATCCCTTCGTTGGGGTTGAAGATCTCATCTCCCTTCACCAGGATCTCCTGCAGCCGCTTGTCGTTCGTGTTGATGCCGTGCTGCAGCAGCTTGCAGAGGGCCACAGTGCTGAGGGAGGAGGAGGAGAGACCGGGTCAGACACTCCCTGCGCTGCTCACAACACTAACACAGCTCAGCTCTACTCTACCTGACTTTCCCCTCGTATTGCCCATAGAAGAGGTGCTGTCTGTTCATCCACTCCGACATGACGAACTCCAGGGCTGGCTTCCCTGTGGGGCCAGGCAGACTGCACAGGAACTCGAGCAGGGGCTCCACCTGAGAGTGCACCAGGTGAGCAAACACCATGATCAGGGACTGGAGAGAGAGCAAGAGCGAGAGGGAGAGAGAGCGAGCAAGAGAGAGAGAGGGAGAGAGCAAGAGGGAGCGTGACACGTCGGTACACTGCAGCTCCAAAACACACACTTCATCAACTTCAGTAACGTTAAGCTTGGCCTCTTTTTATCATTCCCTCTGTTTTCAATCTGCTGCGCGCAGCGCTCCAGATAAGGTTTTGGGTCACCGAGTAATTTAGACACTATGTGAGCAAAATGTATTTTGGGGGAGTAAAATGACCACAAAGTCACGAGTCCTTTCAGTAACTACAGTACATACTTTAATGCTAACTTATGGGGGTATGCATTAGCTTCAGCCTTACGTTTGAACTGTAATTTGACTTAACTCCTGAACAAAAACTATAAGTCTTCCTCCTCCCCACTTTTCCCATGTTTATTTCAACAGTGCCAAAAGCAGAGTAAGTCAGATGGCAATGTAGCCCCAGAGCGCTCTGCAAGCAGTCACCCTCCCCTACAGACTCACTCAGCCAATAAAAAACACAGCCACACATTTCAGAACATTCCCGCGACAGCAGTGACTACGTGTGAAGAGCGCGGGACACACCTGCATGACGCTGAGCGTCTCTGCCTGCTGCATCTTGCTGAGGACGGCTCGGAGGATCTGGTCCAGGTTGTCTCCCAGCTGCGTGCCCGCCCTGGCGATGAGCGTGGAGACCAGCCTGCCCACGAAGGTGGCCGTGAACTCGGAGGTGCGCGGGTCCAGCAGCTGGCTCACCACCTGCATCACGTACCAGAGCCCGCTGTGGCCCTGCTCGTCGTGCCACAGGCCCACCTGCTCCAGAGCCACGGAGACATAGGCTCTGAGACACTCTCCGCCGTTCTGAGAAAGAAAGGCTTGCTGATCAAAACGCAGACAACGAAGCAATCCCAGTGCACCTCACCCAGCATGTGTGTAACACTTCTACCAGTACAGACACACAGCCTCTCTCACTAAAGCAGAATCAATTTCAGGCGGGGGTCCTCAGTCACGTCATGGGGGGACGGGACCTTGACCCAAGGGGAGTCTGGGAACCCCTACATTACTTTACCACAGGGTGGTTGAGAGCGTGTGTGATCGTGGCTCGGTTGCCCTGGTGCTCTACCTGCATGGTGGCGTGGTCATCGGTGCGCAGGGTGCACTGAGCCACCACAGGGAACGCCTGGCAGACCAGCAGCTCCGACAGGGGGGGCTTGGTGTTCCGCACCACTGTGGTCAGGATATCGATCGCGGTCTGCAAACAACACATCGTGTCAGAACAGTCTGAACCTTCCAGCACCGAGCAACGTTACTGCAGGACCTCCCTAAGAGAAATCTAAATGTTTCACTGTCTTCTAATAAATAAATAAACAGCTACTGTTGTTGATAGAGATCTATATTCGTACTAGTTAGTTGTGGTTAGCAATAGCGGTAAAGATATAGAGCTAGTTAGTAATATAGTTCACTGGTCTGTTTTTTATTTCCTATACTGCTAGAGCAGTCTGCAAACAGGAGTCAGTGAGACTTTACAGCTTGTCCTGACAGTAAATAAAACTAAGAGTTCTTGTAAAGGCAACAGTAATGAAGTTCTCCCGCTCTACTCCCTGTTTTTATAACACCACCCATTGAAAACCTACAAAACGAGATGGAGCTTATTGTAGAAGGGGATTGGCTAGCGATGCAGCCCCCCCCCCTCTGCCCAGGGAGCTCGCCCCCATACTCACGGAGCACAGTCCGGAGGGGATCTTGTCTGACGGAGCCTGCATGATGCTGACCAGCGTTGGGATGAGTCTCATCTGCATGGGACCCTGGCAGGCTTCAATCTGAGCCAACTCCTTGAAGATATCCTGGGCCAGCGAGGCCACCACAGGGTCTACCAGAGAGAAACAGCGCAGAACCATTAACAAACCAGGGCAGAAACCACTACCCCACACGCAGGATTCAATGCACGCTGTGGGAATACGCGGTCACTGCAACCGCAGTGCAGCGGCCAAAGAAAACTCCAGCACACACGGTCAGAACCGCACTGCTGAAGTGAGTAAATGACTCAGCATTTGTTATCGGTCTAAAATAAAACTAGGGAGGGGGTGATGCTCGGGAAATAGTGCTTTAATAAGAGACAGGCAGACAGACAGAGACAGACAGACAGGCAGGCAGGCCCCCTCACCGTTACTGTACTTCAGGAAGATGGCGATGGTGAGGGGGCAGATCTTGTTCTCTGCACTGGAGGTGAAGGCAGGGTCCACAGTGCACACGATGCACAGGGTCTCCATGACCAGAGTGAGCACCTCCGAGCTGAACTGGGCGGCCAGCTGAATCAGCCCGTCCAGGATACTGGGCAGGAAGGGCTGCAGGACTTGAGTGCACTCTGAGATCTTGAGCTGGTCACAGTACCTGAGGGGAGGCAGGCAGACAGGCGAGAGAGCGTCACCACTGAGACTGCACAATCTCACACATGCATCCCTCGTAAGCTGAACCCTTTCCTCTAGAAATCTCTTAAAAGTGTGAACACACAGCCGATGTGCGTGTCAGGGAGTTTGCTCGCTGCTGCTCCTCCTCGCTCACTCACCCCCAGATCGCCCTCACAGCGGAGATCCTGACAGAGGGAGACTGGCTCTCGTGCATCCCGCTGACCGTGGCCTGGAGAAACTGCTGGATGAGCTCCGGAGACATGGCTGCAGTGAAGCGACTGGCCGCCCACAGAGCCCGGCCCAGGAGAAAGGGAGATACTGCCATGGAGAGAGTATCCTCGTTAGTGACTGGACTGCACTATCACCCTGAACAAACAGAGACACCTCACACACACACACACACACACACTGGGGCTGGTCAGGAGGGAGACAAATAATCATTATAAACCACGTTTCAGAGGCTCGCAGGAAGAGTATCCATGCTTGACCCTTGATGGAATAGGGGGGGGATGCTAGGACTGACCGGAGAGATTGAGGTCAGCCAGGACGACGCTGGTCAGGAAGCCATGCATGTCAAACTGGATGCGTCCCGTCTTCACATTCTCAGTGATGATGCTCTTCACTGAGCCCAGAGCCAGCATGCAGGCTTCATGTATCTTCCACCTGCAGCAACAGCACCAACACACAGGTCAACACTGGAGTCTGCACTCTTAAGAGGGGCGACACCAAGGGCTCCTTCCACTAAGCAGCTCTAGATATCAGCCTGCTAAACCCAATTCACGGCCATGAAGAAAATAACACATTCTCCCTTTAAATCATGCACAGTGCATCTCTACTAAACTTTATCCTTCCGTCTTAAACTGTTTTTTGAAACCGCTAAAGGTAAGTTTGCTAGCAGTGCGTTGTGAAACCGGCCCCTGGAGCAGACACTCTTACCAGGCTGAAAACGCTCCTTCAATTGAGTGAAAGATCCCAGTACAAGTGAAGCGTGGTTGAACACCAGTATAGGTCCCCAACAGTGGGAACTCCAGTAATTCTAGGGGTGTGATGATTGTGTATCGATGAGTCATGCTTTCTTTATGAGGTATGCTAATGCTATGGACATGACAACACTGTGAACAATCTCAGTTGAGTATTCTGGATACATATTTTAATTTAAAAAAAATATATCATTAATTATCATGCAGTACCGGATGTCAGCTTTTGTAAAACCTGAAAATAGAATGCTGAGGAGAGGTCAGAGTGCACAGGAGTCATGTGACTAACTCTCTCGCTCTCTCGCTCGCTCTCACCAGTGCTCGCTGCCCGAGTTTTTGGCCTGCTCGGCTTCTTGTAGGTGGCGGGTGGCAGCCGCTGCCAACGCCACAGCGCTCTCATTCTGGAACTCCGTGGAGACGGCCTGGCGCAGGGAGAGACGGACATGCAGTCGTTATTCACACTGAAACCTGGGTCAGGTGCCGGGCAGCGCTAGGACACTGGAACCGGTCTGCACACAAAACACAAGAGAATGCAGAGACTGCACTCCTCTTACCAGCAGCAGATCCTGAGCGGAAATCCGAACCGAATAGGAGAAGGTGTCGTCATCCTCGTCTTCGACAAACTGCTGCGGATTGGCAGTCCACACTTTAATCTGTGACAAGGAGGCAAGCGTGGGAGTCAGTGTCTGAGATAGACAACCCGCAGTGACGCAAGACCCTTTAACTGCTTCCTGCCTCGTTTCTTCAGCGCGAACGTTACGTATCGAAGGTGGAAACGAATCCAAACCAGAACCTTCGATATATCCCCTCTCTGTTTAAAACTGCTGTCGCATCGATCAGAATCACTGATTAAGAAATTAACAGAAGATTAACAGTGACAGATGAGAATGCTGAACAGACAAGTGCATGTCTGCAAATACCCCATGGTGGTTCCACAGTAAATACTTCACTTGTGCCGGTCCCTGGGAGGCAACGTTCCCCTCTCCTAACCCTGGTCTGCTCTGACAGAGTGCCCCCCCAGTTCAGCTGTGGCCCCTGCTCCTCCTCACCTGGTCCTCTGTGATCTGCATGTACAGGATGGCTCTGACAGTGCCCCCCCAGTTCAGCTGTGGCCCCTGCTCCTCCTCACCTGGTCCTCTGTGATCTGCATGTACAGGATGATGTAGTAGATGAGATCCGGGAGAGCCTTCTTCACCGTACTTTTGAATTTCTTGTTCTCCAGTAAGGTGTGCACGAACTCGAAGATGCTGAACACCAGGTTCTCAAAGCCCAGGACTTCACCTGCAGAGCAAGCACAGCGAGGGATCAACCTCCACAAAACACTGGAGCCCTGCGGCTTTACCACCCCTCCCGGGACACTCCAGCAAGCACTGGGCATGAAACAGGGCAAACCAATACCAGATTGCAAAGGGTTACCGCAGCAACTGCAGCACCTGCAGATTTCATCCTTACTCCAGCATACTGGAATATTTAATCTTAATTTCCTTTAGTCTACAGAGCTGAACAAGTATGCATGCTCCAAGTGTCTCTACAGATAGTGCTGTACATTGCACATCTCTCATGTTCGTATACCTTTAACAAGATCACAAAGAACTATGTATTTTACAAGCACTTGTTACATATATTTATAATGAGAGCGCCCACTGGTATCTGAATCCAGCCCTAGCACATAATAATCTCGTTGCGTTGACTAACCATCAGAGTCTATGGGGTCATCCACCTCTTCAGTGTAATTCACCTCCGTCCGCACATAGGTACAGCCAGGGGGGTCAAGGAGCACAACGGGACCCCAGTCTCCCCAAACCGCTACACCCCGCTTCCTTCTACTTTCCAAACCTCAGCCACTAGAAATCTACGGTGCTTGCCAAAGGGAACATGTTAGTCTGGGCTTGGCACAAACTCCAGTTTACTACCATCGTCTGAAAAAACTACCGAAGAGCAGCTTTGGAACTCCTTGTCGAAGCATCATCTAAACAAAACCGCTACAACGACTGAGAAAAAGAAACCGCATGAAACAGGAAACGTCCCGTTACTTGAATGTGGCTGTGACAGCGGGCTGCTGTCCCTGATACTCTAGTGCAAGGATATAAAGCAGTGCTCTCAGTGAGCGTGTTCCACACTATAGGAAGGATCTGCTGCATGGAGGACACCATGTGCTTGGGGAAATTCTTCACCAGTGCCGTCACCGCCTGCATTGGGAGGGGAAGAGGAGAGCAAGGGTTAGGGCTTGAAACCTGGACCAATCAGAGCATGCGAATGAACCACTGCTTACAGATCTTAGAAGTGCCATACAACACTGGAGTGTAGTAACCGTCCACCCCAAAAGACAAAACGATTAGATTAATAGAAACGTAACGACTAAAGCGATTCGTCTTTAAACCCCCCCCCCCCCTAATTAAAATATACAGAAACCTACTGTATAACGGAGACAAGCACGTGAATGTGAGGATCACTGCGCTGGGCCCGTCCCACAAGGGTAGGCAACGCTGCCACCCCCAGTGCTCCACCCTAAATCTCCTTAACGAACCTCTTATTCTACCTGTGAACGCTGCACTGCTGCGCTCGAACAGGAGATCGGGTGAGATTACCTTCAGGACTTCCATCTTCAAGCCGCTGTCCGAGGAGGGCCCATCTGGCATCTGCAGAGCCTGGACGAAGGCTTCTGTGAACTGCTGGACCACGGGGAAGATGAGTGCCCTCGCGGCCCCCTGCGGAGCGAGGCAAGGCAAGTGAGTCCCCAGCACAGGCTGCTGATCCCACAGCTAGCAGGGCTCACACGAGTAACCTGACACAGGAGCAGCATCATGAACTGAAACACAACCAGGTGTGCAGCTCTGCCCAAAAGCCTTGCATCACCCTGCAGAATTCACCAATACTGCTTCATGAAGTCGAAAATGTTTTTTTTTTTTTTTTTTTAAATGATCCTAAAGTTCACAGGAATGCAAACCCCTTTAATATTAAGCCATGGTTCAACTACAGTCGCAATGATGCTGTAATTGCAATTAATTACATGTGATACCAACTGTGACTGAGCCCACATCACATGAATAAAGCATGAGTGGGAGACTGCCCACAGTATTACCTTCTCCACTTCGTCAATGGCGCAGATCAGGTTGGCACAAGTGGTGAAGATCTCGACGGCCCTGGACCGCGTGCGAATGCTGTAGACCTGAGGAACAAGACTGATCCCTTAGCGATTCAAACACACAGACACACACACTGGGTCAGATCAGGCTGTGCACTGCAATTACATCCAACCCCCAGTGCCAGCCAGCACAGACGTTTCACAAGGAAACACTACGTGATCCGGCATTTGACTTGCGTTGGTTAAATGTTATTGGATTTCACATACAGCATTCAGTTAGCGGGTTACAGTGCAACAGCATGGAAATGAATGCAAAATCTGCATATAAAATAACTTTGATTAAACGTTGAGTAAAATACTAAGCTGTTCAGGGGTTTATTGATGCTTAAACGTTTACAACCTTAGATTTTAAAAAATTATATATAATATTTATTTATTTTTTCCTCAAGACATTTTCTTTTTTGGTTTCCATTTTCAGCAGTTTTCAATTGAGAGTTCTGACTCGCTTTTTAAAACAAGGTTAAGATCCTAATGTTATTAGTATCGGCACATCTGCCTTATTCCCATCACTGTGATATTAATATTCCAAACCCTCCGTCCTCCCTGGGGCTCCTACCTCTGCCATGGTGAAGATCTTGTACATCTCAGGAAGAATGACTGGAGCTACCAGAGGCATCTGAGTGTCTGTCACCTCCCGGGTAAACTCTGCAAAACACCACAAGAGGGCACTGTGACACACTTCCACTCTCACAGTCATAGAATAAACAAATTACACTAAAAAATACACAGTGGTACAGTAGCTCAGGGAGGCTTGGTGAGCTCTCCTCTGAAGAGGGCAGTGATGATGTCACTCATGCACACACACAGTGGTACAGTAGCTCAGGGAGGCTTGGTGAGCTCTCCTCTGAGGGGGGGCAGTGATGATGTCACTCATGCACACACACAGTGGTACAGTAGCTCAGGGAGGCTTGGTGAGCTCTCCTCTGAAGAGGGCAGTGATGATGTCACTCATGCACACACACAGTGGTACAGTAGCTCAGGGAGGCTTGGTGAGCTCTCCTCTGAAGAGGGCAGTGATGATGTCACTCATGCACACACACAGTGGTACAGTAGCTCAGGGAGGCTTGGTGAGCTCTCCTCTGAAGAGGGCAGTGATGATGTCACTCATGCACACACAGTGGAACAGCAGCTCAGGGAGGCTTGGTGAGCTCTCCTCTGAAGAGGGCAGTGATGATGTCACTCATGCACACACACACAGTGGTACAGCAGCTCAGGGAGGCATGGTGAGCTCTCCTCTGAAGAGGGCAGTGATGATGTCACTCATGCACACACACAGTGGTACAGTAGCTCAGGGAGGCTTGGTGAGCTCTCCTCTGAAGAGGGCAGTGATGATGTCACTCATGCACACACACAGTGGTACAGTAGCTCAGGGAGGCTTGGTGAGCTCTCCTCTGAAGAGGGCAGTGATGATGTCACTCATGCACACACACAGTGGTACAGCAGCTCAGGGAGGCTTGGTGAGCTCTCCTCTGAAGAGGGCAGTGATGATGTCACTCATGCACACACACAGTGGTACAGTAGCTCAGGGAGGCTTGGTGAGCTCTCCTCTGAGGGGGGGCAGTGATGATGTCACTCATGCACACACACAGTGGTACAGTAGCTCAGGGAGGCTTGGTGAGCTCTCCTCTGAAGAGGGCAGTGATGATGTCACTCATGCACACACACAGTGGTACAGTAGCTCAGGGAGGCTTGGTGAGCTCTCCTCTGAAGAGGGCAGTGATGATGTCACTCATGCACACACACAGTGGTACAGTAGCTCAGGGAGGCTTGGTGAGCTCTCCTCTGAAGAGGGCAGTGATGATGTCACTCATGCACACACACAGTGGTACAGTAGCTCAGAGAGGCTTGGTGAGCTCTCCTCTGAAGAGGGCAGTGATGATGTCACTCATGCACACACACAGTGGTACAGTAGCTCAGGGAGGCTTGGTGAGCTCTCCTCTGAGAGGGCAGTGATGATGTCACTCATGCACACACACAGTGGTACAGCAGCTCAGGGAGGCTTGGTGAGCTCTCCTCTGAAGAGGGCAGTGATGATGTCACTCATGCACACACACAGTGGTACAGCAGCTCAGGGAGGCTTGGTGAGCTCTCCTCTGAAGAGGGCAGTGATGATGTCACTCATGCACACACAGTGGTACAGTAGCTCAGGGAGGCTTGGTGAGCTCTCCTCTGAGGTGATGATGTCGCTCGCGGGGGGAGGGTGTGTACCTGTGAGCACTCTCATGGCTCCGTGCACCGCGTTCACGTCCCCACTGACCAGCATCTCCATGAGCAGGTTGAACAGCCGTGGCCAGGCCTCGGGCCAGTCCCAGTGGGCGATGGCCGAGATGGCGTACGCCACGCTGGAGCGCACCTTGCTGATCGACTCCCGCAGGCCGCTCGGAAGCAGCTCCCGGATGGCTCCTTTAGCCTGCGAGCCAGACAGGACACAAAACAGGAAGGTGAAAGACTGCCTGGTGCGTGCACAGCGCCTGCAAACCGATTCTTATAAACACATGCGAGCATGGATCGGGCTCAGTACTGGATGTATTCGTGCACTACAGAGACATGTTTCCTGCCATCACTTGGAACGAAATCGAACATGGATTTGAAAGCAGAGCCCGTTTCATCCCTCATTCCAGTCCTTACCCTGTCCGTGGTCTCCGGCGGCCTGAATTTCTCAGACTGAGCGCACCAGTGAGTCTCCACATACTGCTTCAGGATCACAGACGCCAGCTGTGGAAACAGAAGCACACATGAACCTCCGAAGGGCTGCAGGCTGCTACCCAGGGAGGGGGCTGCGGGCTGCTACCCAGGGAGGGGGCTGCAGGCTGCTACCCAGGGAGGGGGCTGCAGGCTGCTACCCAGGGAGGGGGCTGCAGGCTGCTTCTGTGGGACTCACCTGTCTAATAGCGAGGGCTCCCTGGGGGTTGACCGTCAGCTCCGCCAGGTGCACTCCAAACTCTGAGGGGGGAAAGCAAAGCAGTCAGACCGCAGTCACACTGGTAACCAACACACACACACACACACACACACACTCTCCTTCAGTGAGTCACAGAGATGACAGTGCTGCACATCGGAGATCCTCACAGTGAACGGAAATGCAGAACAAGCACGTTCTAGGGAGTTGCTTTTCTTAAAAATCCTTAGCTCAGAATTCATACGCACAGGCCTATATTCCCTTCCTTGTTTATTACAATCCAAAAGGGCCAGCCTGCGCAGCCAGTTTCACTCAAGACAGTTTCCACACCGAAACGCAGAAAGCATTACTTTTCATACAAAACTTGACCCAGGTCACAGCGAGGCAGCCAACCACCACTGAATGGATGCGAGCGCCTGGGATGGGAGCACAGAGCACACCACAGGCTGTGGCTCTACGATGAGCACATGAACGCCACCGACAAACAGCAGGTACTCAGAGACTGTGCCGATCCCCTCCAATGATCCAGTCTCCACTGTGCAGCGCGGGGCTGTGTGTGCGACAGCACTGCGCATCAGACAATGGGAGTGCTGGGTTCAGTGACTGCACAGGCTGTCTGCACTGCATCACAATACAGGACCAGCAAGCCCTAAATCACAATGCACTATAATGATGGAGCCTTAAGCCCTTGGAGCTATACATCAGACACTGGGGCAACGCTAACATTCACAAGCCCCCATTACAATGGAGCGCATGGTCTTAGTAGTAAATTATCAGATTTACCGAGGTCTTTTCAGACCACGTTTTGCACAAGGAAATTCATCTCTCGCTAGATTCCCAACAGCAAATTCAAATAGCATTTTGCACATTTCACAAACGCAGCTGCAATTGGCGAATTTTTAATTCCATGTTTAAAATCCTGTTGCGTGTTTTCTGTACGATTCTCTACTGGTACTTTACAGCGTTGGGTTAGTAGTCATTTAAATAACCCGTTTTTTTTTTTTTAGCAGATTAATCTGTCTTCTTAGACCAGTCTATTCACAGATACCCTCGTTACAAAGTCACTCAACTGAATAATAAACGGGTTGATTGTTTGAGGGGGTAAAAAGTACTTGATAAGGGATCAAGTTCATGAAATTACAATTTAGGAAACTAGTGTGTTACAGATTACAGGGCTGAAGTTTACAGAAACGGTCCATGATTTTTTTTATTTATTTTTGGTTGTCACTTGGCGTTTATGCCAAGTGACAACCACGCGAGATCTATCCTTACCTCAGACAGGAGCATCAGCGCCCATGAGATACCACGGCAGATTCCAGCAGTTTTCTTACCTGTCTTTCTATGGATTTATATGTCAAATAAAACTACAAGGACGGCTTGCAATGCAATCCTCTGAACAATTCTCACCAATACCCAAACGGCACGGAAAAATAACGGCATGTCTACGATGTGTGGACAAAACACACGTCTCGGATGAGACTAACCCACTTGACAATGTTTCTCGTTTACAAATCGTTGTGAAAACGCAACAGGGGTCCGGCTTGATTTATTCGACAGCTTGTGACACGGCGTGTCGCATATTACCACGATGAAGTAGTTCGCCGAGCCGCTCGGTGTACAGCGAGTGCAATCCCAGCACACTGCCCCCCATCCCGGCCTGTGCTGTGCACCGACACGGCTTTCAATTCACATGGAGTGCGCCTCTCAACACTCACCCTCCGTCACCTCCAGCACTTTAACCTGCTCCTCGGCTGCAGCCCTCAGTTCTTGAACCGGAGACAGGATCGCTGTCAGCGTCTCCATCAGCGCCTCTTTGAGTCCCTGCTGGACCGGGCCAGCAGCAGAACCAGAGCCGGGACCCGTACCGCTTATGCCCGCCATCTTCAGCCTGAGCGCCTCAGCCGTGCTACACCGGAGCGCGCCAATGCACGGACCGGCGACGAGGCGAGCAAGAGCGCAGACTGCAGCCGTTCATTTTCAACGCTACTGTGGTGCAGCGCCATCTGTAGGCGCGGAGGAGACACGGCAGCGCGGTTATAATCCCCCTAGTCCCTCATAAACCATACAAATGAGAGACTGTAAACGTTTACACCTATATACATGAAACTGAGATTTTAATAACAGAAATACTGGTACACCAGAGTGTAACCATGAACTTGCTCCCAGCACATATAAGTACTAATGCCACAATCGGTTATATATATGCGGGGGGGGGGGGGGGGGCAAGATTAACGGTTACACAATGGTGTGCCACCTGTACTGTAGAGAAGACATGCTTGAGAGCTCTATTGAGGTCACACGAGTGCTTTAAAATGTTTAAAAAGTCATTAAGCTGTGATGACTGTAATATTTCATGCCAGTGCAAAGCAGCTCTCTCAATTATATTAAGAGCTAGTTCTATTAAGGGTGTGTTTGCCATTGTCGAAAGATTAACCCTGAGAGAAGGTCTCTGGTGTTGGTTTGGCTGCAGCTGTGTGCCTAACATGCGGCACTATGCATTGGAGCTGATCTCGATGATGGATCCCAGCACACCTGGCTCCAGCAGTGTATAATCCTCTTCAATTATTGACACACAGAGGCAGTTTCCTGCTCCACAGCCGTTCACTGCAGCATCCAGTTACACAAGTCTAGCTGGACACACTGCAATAACCAGCAAGGGGTGTGGGAAAGGGAGTTCGTTTACAATGAGATAGGTTTCATTCCCAGCGTCGTGAGGTTTTCTGACTCGGCTTAAATTGGTTTTACTCTTCAATTCATTGAAGCTGTAGCAACTCTGAAGCAGTTATGTTAAATTATATTATATAACATGAATTCTATTTTAAAAATTAAAAAAAAAAATAATAAATTAGCCAGAGACTTAATTATTAAACACATCATCTGGATCTTATTAAACGAGTAATCTGTAAATTTCTTTAATGTATTTTTTGTGTAATAAATGACTGTGCTGTCAACTAGCTGAGCACACTGCTAGAGTTTCAGACTTCTAAAGCATGTGATTTAACAATTTGACTGTTTCTGACTATGACAGAAAAGTACAGCTGAAAAGTGGTACAACCCCACTTTTCCCAGGACGTCTGGTAATCCGATACAATCCAACCCTTTTAACCAAGAGAGAGGCATGCGTATAGCATTGCTGCTGGTCAGAGCAGTGGTGCTCGCTGAAGGTCAGCAGTAGATATAACCTGCAGAGGTCTGCACACAGATGCTCAGAAACCCACTTTTAGAGGTTTGCATTGAGATAATGCAGATTACCTTTGACCCTGTGTCCTTGATGTACTGAATGTGATGTCATGGGTTTCTTGGTTTAAGTTAATATTGCTTTGAGACAAATTCAGAATAGAATATCAACCTCTGGCTTCTGCAAAACCTGGACTTCTTTGGTAAACGTCTGTAAAAACTGAAAATAAAGGTTCTTGATTTTGAGAGAGACAGGAGCTCAGATTAAAACAGGAAGTCAGATCCAATGTACCACCAGCAAGCAGTGTGTGGTTCTTTCTTTAAATACACAGAACCTCTCAGCTATATAAAGCAATGCCATTATCAATTTCTCCAACCGGGATGATGTAAGCAAGCGGTCTTGAAGGGGTGCTGTATTTCATTCACAGTTATAATCTTTATAGAACATCAGCTTTGGAAGTCCTCATGTACCGGAATTGGAGTTTGTGATGAGACTGACCCCCAAATAAAAACACACTCAAGGGGTAGTTACTGAGACACAGCAGTTGCACAGCCATGTGCCTGTAGTAACAGGCACGCAGTTTGCATTAACCGCACTAAATCCCTTGGGTAAAAAAGGTTTTGTTTTCAGCAGATCAACCCATGCTGTTGTATAGCTGAATGTGCTGAGCTCATCTCCTTCTCCTGCACAGATAACACCGATATATAGACGGGTAGCTGCTAGGAGGTCTCAACTGCCTCTGCAGATCATGCTTTCAAATCACTGCAATGCCATCAAGTCCAGGAAACATAGGGCTGCATTTCTAACCTTGCTTTTATAACAGGCAATATTCATTACATTTTTTAAAAGAAACCGATTCATTTGTGATTCATATTGATCCTTGAGAGAAAATCATGCAAGCTGCACTACTTTCCAAAGTTCAATGGACCTCCAGCTGTAAAATAATCATCCATTTCTCAATCCACAGACGCGCAGACGCTTTGTAATGTAAAGCGGAGTCCTGCATCAGTCTACAAGGATCTAATTAGAGTCCAATGCCATACTGGAGTAATGGAGATTGTGCAAGTCTACGTGTGTCACACTAGGAGCCAGTGCTTTTCAAAGGCTGATAATCAGCTTCCCTTGAAAAGACCCAGACTGGGTGCCCTTTAGTTACTCATTTGAAACCAGGCTGAACTCTGTATCACAGCATCTGAAGTGTCACCTGAATGTGGTGTAGTTAAAGATGCATCATAAGAGTACCAAATCAGGAATTTATATATATGTGTAACAGCATACAAAATGAAAAAAGATTCATACATACAATACACAGTTCAAACACACCCAAAAAAAAAAAACAGTAACAGAACAAAAGGGTTTTATTTCACAATATAAACTGCAACACTTGAAACAAACTACCCCAAAAGAAAGCCAAAATACAGCTGTGGCAGTTACTTTACAACGTTCTTTGTGTTTGCTACACCGCTAGTCCATCAGTGTGACCCTACCGTCTAACAGAAAGGGTTCTGTACATCAACCAATGCTAAAGCACCAACACACTGTTCAGAAGAGATTTCAAGCCACTCAACTCAGACATAGACCACTTATTGCTCAGATAAATAAATCTAAAACTACAAAAAAAAAACTAAAAACAAAAAAAATGTAGATCCAGATGCTTGTACTAGGCAGCGGGCTTCCAAAAATAAGTTTCTCTTGTATTTCATTTTTTTTGGTGAAAGATTCCCTGCACCCAACATGCAGGAAAATCCCAGAGTGAGGTATGAAAATTAATGTTGTTCTTCAAAAAAGGTGCTTCATTTATAAACTCATTCGCCAATGGGAAGGAAACCCCTGCAGCACACTCAGCATCCTGCAATGTTAGACAACGACAAACAGTTCATAGGAGGAAAAGAGAAATAAAAAATACAAAAGTGACCAAAAAGAGTGTAAAAGTTCTGGAGAAGGATCGCGTGAAGTAGCACCGTTTATAGGGGAGGGGGTTCAGTTGTACACCCAGTCCTGTGGCTCAAGGAACTGGTCATCTTCACTGTTTTAAAGTCCTCGCTTCATCCCGTTGTGTACTTTGTTCTGCTCATCCTTCACACTACAGTGGACACAAATATAGTCCTCCTTCTCAGCCAGTTCAGCCGAGACGCCCACACAGATCTGATGGAACCACTGGTTACAACTACCGTCGCACTGGACCCAATCCACCTTGAGAAACAAAAACAATGAACAGTCAGTTTGGAAGCATTTCCCTTGTATAATTCACAGCATTGTTCATATAAAATGTACTGCAAACGTGGCTTACCTGTGCATTTGTGACTTGCCAAATCGTAAAGCAAGGCTGCACTGTATTAGGATGGCATAAGTTTAATGCCATTAGAGCATTTAAATGTCAATACTTAAGTAACCGAATAATGGAACTCCTAGATCTTCACACATTGAAAATCAGATGCTTTACTGCCGAGTTCAATCCAATCTCATATTGAGCAGCCTAGAATAGCATAACTATTCTTGCACTGACTGGAGTCCATATCCAATGTTAATCTAGTCAACACAACTGGACCCATTTGATGTAGTTGTGAATTTAGTTGTACAGTAGATGTTCGAGAGAGAGATAATGCAAAGCTAAACACTGACCTCGTCTCCCTCTGGCTGCTGGCACTTCACAGCAGGACAGACAGCGATATCCTCCTCAGAGTCGTCCGAGTAGGAGAGATCTGACAGCAGGGACGGGGAGTCTCCCTGCCTCTGCAGCTCTCTCCCAGGCTTGCTGCCGCTGTGAACCTCCTTTGATTTCTCCTTGTTCAGCTTGAGTTTCTTCAGGGACGTGGCAGGCTTCTTCACCCTCTTCTCCCCGGTCCGGCCCTCCCTCTCCCTCTCCCGGCGCCTCTTCTGTTTCCTCTCCACTGTACTTGCAGTTTCCTTTTTAGGACTGCAGCATCCATCCTGAATAAAACACAGCATGTCAGAAACCTACAGGAATCAGGGAGTAGGAGGTTGCCATGACAGCCACAGCATGGGAAAAAAAGCCCATGGAAGATACCTCAGTCAGCTAGGTATAGAAAATGAATCTCCTACATTGTAACAGATGTCAAGCTTCATTAAAGCTTGGAGAGCTATAGATACTAACCCAAGTGATGTCGTGTTATCCTATGCCTACAAAATGTTTCCTCACCATTGGATGTAGGTGCAAATGCAAGTCTCATTTAGATTTGGTTGCCTCCACTATATGCCCAATCAGGTGTATTCAATATGACTGAACACACAGTGACAGACAGGTAGTTCAGGATTAGCTTGTTTCACTACAGGGCAGGATATTCAGTACCTCGCGGCGTGACGGGCTCTTTCCCTGACAGTTCTGCTGCCTGACTCCTGCCGTTTCACAGTCGGGCCCCGCTGGTGAGGTATGGTCTGTGTTCTGCTGAGAATGCAGTCCTGCGTGCAGAATCTGGTAGAGCTGCTGGATTTCTGGCAAGGAGACCTGCAGGAGCAGCGCTTCCACCATCAGCTCCTCCTGATCAGCACTGAGACCTGAAGAGAAGGGGAAGAGATATGAGAGACCGGGACAGAAGAAACCAAACTGCCTTCTACCATTGCATTCCAAATGATATGCAACCCATAGTGCTCTTTGCACAGGTTTCTATTTTAAAAAGATGAAACCAAATAAAAGGAATAAAAAATATATTTTTTTTTTTATATAAATCACACAAAGTCACGAAGCCAACCTAGACCTGAAGTGTTACACGCCCCCACACAGTTAAAACATGTGGTCACTATGAAAGCAGACACTAACCCTGGAGAGGAATGCATCTCTGTTCAGTATAAAAGGCAGTCTTGTTCCACTCCTGCACAGAGCTCAATGGTGCATCACTGGGGCACTGGAGGCGACAATAGCAAACAGATTATCCATAAAGAAAAAGGGAAAAAAAATAAAATAAATAAAAGACAACCGAGCCAAAAAAATGAGTTAAATACAACATAAATAGTAATATCACAAAGCACACTGTTACAGCATTACATACACCAAGTAAGTGAGCCCTGGTGATCAGAGTAATGCAGTTACTTCAGGACGTGTATCCACAGAATCGGGGGCCCTACCTTTGTGTTTTCAGCAGTGAGAGGCGCTGTCCCTTGCCATCGGTGGTGTGCTGCATGAGCCCCGACTCTCTCCTGTAACGAGGTGCAGATCTGCTGGGCTCTGTTCTGCCAGTTCACAGTCCGTTCAATCACGAAGCGCAGAGCGTCCCCCTCCGGCAGCCGCACACGAATGCGCTGTAGAGCAGCCAGCAGGGGCAGGATCTTCTCTAAAGGGGGCTTGTCTGAGCGCTGACACGTAGGGCAGAGCCACACCTGGGCCCCTTTCTGGCTGCTGGGGACACACGCGCTGTGGAACGCGTCCCTGCAAAGTTCACACTGTAGCATGGCGCCGGCTGGGGGCTTCTGGCACACACACACTTTCAGTTCCGCAGAGTCTGCAGTGGGGAGCAACTTCGCTTCATTCGCAGCTCTGAGGGAACCGAGCGCTTCCATTTCCTTTAACCGAACCTCAGCAAGAGTGGCCATCTGTTAGGGTGAGAAACAAGAAAGATCCATCACAAACACATCAGAGAACACTGTCAAGTATCATACTCCCACTTGCAATAGCATTCTCAACCTTCCACACCAAACATTACCAAGACACTGTGGTGTAAATCTGATTAATTAGCAGCAGATTTCCCAGATTCCAGAAAGTTATATAATGAGCTACAGTGGAAGCAGCCTAAACCAACATGTCTCACTCTTTCTAAAATGCATCCCATGAAGTCTTGTTGGCTTGTGTGTTCAGGGTTCTTAAATTCCAGGGCCAGTGCTAGATTTCCTGAATGATTTTTGCTCCAGAGTATTCCCTGCTCCAGTGGCTGTCTGCACAGGTTTGTGTACTCACTGCAGATGCAGAGTCCTTGCTCTCACACAGGGCTCTCTCCACATCACACACACTGTCCAGTTTTGTTGTTTTCTTCTTTGTGCATTGCACTGGCTCCTTTGCCTTTTTGGGTTTTCTTTTGAAACCCCCCATTCCAACGTCACACCTGGGACACAACACCTGAAAAAAAAACAAAAAAAAAAAAAAACACATTAACTTAAAAAGGTGCAACATACACCAACAGTGAAACAGCACATCTTTGAAAATGGTAAATTGTATTTTATACAATGTTATTGTAATATGCTGCCATTTGCAAGTCTTCAGAACTGATAAATATGAAGTTGTGGTGCAGTGTTGTGTGGAGTAGCAGATGCTGCTGCATTTTTTTTGGAGATATTTCAGAGACCACCACTTCACTTGCAGTATATATATTTAATTGTACAGGGATATAAAAGCTCAACACACATGCTGTGTTCTAAAGCAAAGTAGAACGCCCACGAAAAAAATGTGTTTAACCGCTGTTCTTTTGAATGTACCATCTTTAAAACCAGCAGTGAGACTGGGATGCATTTTCCTTGCTTGTCTGTGCCTGCTGTCTCCTTTCAGATCAGACTGCTTACCTCCAGAAGAGAGTAGGGAGAGTTCTTCATCAGAAAGGTTTTAGCTGCACACTCTTTCCACGCCTGGACCTCAGTGACCAGCAACTCCAGTCTTGACAGGGGGTCCAGCTGCACAGGAATAGCTCGGCCCCTCAACACCAGCTCCGATAGAGTATCCAGGACAGGCACACGCCCACCGTGCTAGTGAGAGAAACAGCACAAATCTGTTTATAACGCACAGTTTACACAAGTCTGGTCATTTCAGAATGGATTCGAGCAAAATGCCATTGCGGTGAGGTATTGGATGCACGTTTTGAATTGCCCACCTGAAGTGCTTCTACCTCCAGCAGCCACTCTTCAGCCCTCTGGACAGAATCTTTGAGAAGTACACAGTTCGGGAGATGAGCAGGGATAGCGTCCACTTCCTGAACAGCTGCTGCCAGAGTCTCAAGCGTATGATGGGGCCTTAGAAAAAGAAGACAGCTTGGGTGAAAAAGAGCACAGGAGCACCCGCTACACCCAATCACAAACCAGAGGTGTGTCGACATACTGGAATGTGGAGAGACTGTGGGAATGTACATGAGCACTGCACATGGAGTGGCTGGTTGAAGTTTGTATTGCTAATATTACTGATAAAACACAATGAAGCCAAAAGGCCAATATGAAGAATGCAGTGCTGTCTTAGTAAAATACACAAACACCACTGCAATGACAGAGTCCCTCTTTTAATATACTGCTAAATTGTTAAGGGCAGAGAGGACATCAATCTCTCAGGCTCATGAACCATATTTAAAACACACTGCCATTCCACAACTACAGTACAGCTGTGCCATTAGGAGCTCCAGACTGCTGCGTGTGAAATGTTTTGACAAGAAGCCAACACAAATCTCACAATCGTTTTATCCAGTTAATCTCTCAGGAAGTCCCTCTGAATTCCAAACGCTACCCTTGCACATTTCTCTCCGTACAACCACGGTGTCACTTTTTAAAGCAGCTTTTAATAAATATACGTCAGTCTTTTCTCCCCAAATGCTGCACATTGTTATCACAGCTACAGCTTTTGAAACAGGTTGCCCAAGTCACTCTAGCAACAATGGCTGTGCCCATTTAAAAAAGGGCGTTAAAATAACAGTCGCTAAAAATAGCACAGATTTTCTTACAAAGATTTAATGGCTTATCTGCTTAACACCATATAGACCCAACGCTCAACGTTGAATGTTTTTGTTCTAGATACATCTCGCAGTACTCAGATCTGGTTCATTTAAAAGACCAAACTGTTTTTGGGTAGGTAACTGGACTGCTAAATATTTTGGTTAAATCTGGTGGATTTAATATATTCAACCCTTATTTCTTACCTTGCTTTAATCAGGCTCTTAGCTTTGTCCTCCCAGTGTTCAGAGACAGTCAGCAGCTCCTGAAGGCGGGCCATGGCCTTCTCCACTGACGGGTGAGGGCTCAGTCCCACTCCCAGGTCAATCAGCCTCCTCATGTCATCCAAGGACAGGGCGCTGGGCTCCGAGGAGGCGCGCTGTACCTCCTCCAGCCAGTGAGCCTGCTCCAGCCTCCCCCGCAGGACTGGAAGCTCAGGCAGCTCCATGTCGAAGTCAAAGCTGACATCCAGCAGCTTCTGAATGTCAGCAGCCCGGGGCTGCTCCTCAGACAAGACCTTCTGGCTGTGCTGCTGGAAATCCTCTGCGCGGTTCAGAAGGCTCTGAAGACAAGCACATTTTTAATGAACCAGCACCCATACAGGATGAACGTCGAGCCCTAGCTGTGCCATGCTTTCCCTGATACGTGTGAACGACAATTAGCTTGGGGGTAGATTTTGCTTAAGTTTAGTGTTTATAAACATTGTCAAATCGAACATTTCTTTTGCAGCAGAAACACCTTGTGGAGATCAAAAAGCTGTAGTTTCTATTTTTAATGACTCACCTTTAGTAAGGGGGCCTGGCTGATGCTGCATGGCAAACTGTACAGCTGTCTGACAAAAGAACGAAGTTCATCCACCTTCAGCTGATTCTGGAACTTGCCTCCGCCAGAGCGATACCTAAAATGCCCGGACACAGATTAAGCCATGACACTTACGAACCAGAAATCATATGAAAACTCATATATTCGACTAGGCTTATCAGGTAAAATGATATAAATCAACTACAAGGTCTGGATGGAGGACACAATTAGAACAGGGCTGGAACAAAGAAGGGCCAACTTTGGCCACCCCTGCCTTAAGTACTAGACCATGGAGGTAGATACTCTGAGCTCCATCACAATGGATGATGGTTTTTAGATGCATCTAGAAATTGGAGAGAGAGAGAGAGAGAAGCTTCTCATTCATATGGCTGTCACAATCACAAAGACACAGCTTACCTGGTTTGTCTCTTCCCATTCAGCAGTTGCTGTGCCACTGAAGCGCACTTCTCTGCATCCTGGGTCACCAAACGTAAATGGCGAAGAAGATCATTGTCTGGAAATGTTTTCCTTTCAGATTCTTCTATCAATGCTTGAAACTCAGACAGACCTGTCAATCACAACGACACATAACCCAAGTGAGCAGTTTTTATTTAGCGGTTTCAAAACAACTTCAACCAATAAGGGTGGGCTGGTCTGGATTCAAATCACAAGCAATGGTTTATAAACTTACTCCTCTTTTTGTCCATTTTAGCTTCAAGAATGTCATTTACATGAGTGGCCCAGTCATCATAGGATTCTGCACGCAGCTTTATTGCATTCATCATTGGATACAGGTCTTCCAGTGCAAATCTATACCTGCAAGCGAGAGGACAGCACACTGACATTGTAAAACTGAACATCAATCCAGAGAAAGGAGGATATAAACGGATCTCAAAATGCAAGGAAAGCCGTTGCCAGTGGGTTCACTCTGAAATGAAAGCAGTGCTCTTGGTCTCTTACTTGAGTGTGTAGTTCTGTACTGGACAGAAGCAGAGATCCTGGATATGGTAGAGACACACCAGCACTCCAGGGCTGCACGGGCAAGTCAGGGCAGACAGGTAGCAAGTAGTCCTGCACTTGACACACTGCCGCTCTTCATCAGGTAGGAGATCATATTCCATTCTCTCAGAGTCAATCACACCCTGAAACAATAGGGGAAATCAATTACTGTAAAAGGTTATACACTTTGATCAATGACTGAGCAGTGCATTCACAGCACCCATCCTTTAAAAGATGGTTTAAAATCGCTTTGTTTAATTTGTTGTGGGTTTATTTAAAATACGTTTGTTTCCCAGCTAGTTCTAAATAAAGAATTCTTCAATTCAATTTGAAGAGAATATTCCGCCATGAAAAACCCATGTATGTGCACAGATTCAGAAATCCTAAACCCCACAGCATGCTCCTCAAACACACTAACCATCCTCCTCACTGCCTCTCGCAGAGTCTTCTCCTCCCTGATCATCACCGCCATGTCCTTCTGGACAACGGAAGCCAAAACAACGTCCAGCCCATCCGCTTTGGCAGCAATTTTACAGATCATCTCATCGTGGGAGAACACACAGTACCGATTCAGGATACGATAATGGTCAACACACTGACGACCCAGCGGGACCTGGAAAGAGAAACGAAAGCTACAGTGGTGTGTACAGACCAGAGGAGAGGGTTATTAAGAGCCATGTTTCAGAACACTGTACTGACAAAACATTTAAAAAGAACTTCTCCTGAAACAATTTGCTGCATTTCATTACATTAAACCTGCTGCAAAAGTATGATAAAATGAGCCGAATGTCAAGAACATTTAAGCAAGCTAACATCTACAGCCAAACGGACAGTGTGTTGTGGATGCTACTAGCTACTAGTGATTGAGGAGACACTGCACTGGTTTCTAATGGAATGCTGTACTTTGCAAGGAAGGTCAGCAGCTGGCTTGTGTTTGCGTTACACCACCACTTATAAAATCCTTCAGCAATAGTTGTTTGATTAAAATTAGCCAAAATACCTCATGTGAAACACATTTGGTTTCACCTTGCTTACCCAGTCCATGGTGCAGAAATTCACAGCCTCTGCGAAATTGAAGCCCTGATTAAAGCCACTGTGGTAGGCTCTGGGAAAGGTGACCACGAATTCTCCAGCACACTGATTAGTGCGATAAATCTGCAAGAAAATCACAGAATTCAAATAAAGCCAACATACAAAATTACTTGAAAAGTACCACCAGTGTCAGTAAGTCTTAAATGAATGTCATCACATGCTACCCTGAAACAGACATAAAAGAAAACTGTGTGCGACAGTGGAGTAATTGCTTCTGGTGATGAGGTTACAGTTCAACAGTAAACTTTAAACAAATGTCTAGCTTCACTGACTCAGAGAAACACTAATCTTGGTTTGTCTGTTAGCAAGGTACTCCTAAGATTAGTGCTGCTCAGAATCTGTGAAAGCACACATCATATCTGAAGGACTAATCTAGACGTGTGTCTTCCCATCCCTAGAATGTCCTTGATACTTGAAATCCTCAAAGTGAAAGTAGAGCAGTTTGTGTCTGTGCTTCGTGATGAGGTAGAGGCAGGTACATACTGGAACACCGTGGCTCATCAGGGTGTTTGGGTTCATGATTGTCACAAGCTGGTGTAACAGGTCAGGCTGGGATTCAAATAGTTCCGGAGCCAGTTTCTTCATCACATTCTCCAGCTGCTCTGCAGCATAGCCTGGGGCTCCGTACCACGTTTTTGGCTCCCCCCTGCATAACAATCCCAGAAAAAGAATAAATAGATATGTACAATAGTAAGAGGTTTCCTACATAGCTCAGCATTCAGATGCGAGTACCTGGAACATGTGTGTATGTTAAGCTTCAGATTTGGTCAAACCATACAAGATTGCTCAGGACTAAATGCTAAAGTTGGAGACCTTGATTCCGTTACCCTGAAGAGTGAGTTTTTAAACTTGGATGGGCATTCCTGATCACAGTGGGAAAAGCAATTTCCAAGAGAAAACATAATAAGTGCAACAGACGTCGAGGCAGGTGCGTGAAAGCAGCATTAAAAAACTACAAAACACTATCACGAGACAATGACACACATTCAGAGTGTGGATTTTAATCTAAAATCACCAAGGTGAAAGGAGATCAAATGATCAGGGACAAGCAAACAGATGCTGCATTCCATGGCAAGCGTGGTCTTTTAAAAAGATGACTAAGGCCACTTTTCGCTTCGGCATGTACTTTAACACGCCGTTATAGCTAGGGAGGGGTTAAAGCAAGCAAGCCTTGCCCAAGATCACAAGTAAATCAGTGGCTGAGCTGGTATTTAATCCCGAGGCAGACTGGCTTTAAATCACTACGGTCCGCTTCCTTGTTAAAAACAGGACATTAAAACAACAGCAAAGGAAACACAGTCCCTCAATGAAAGGTGTTGCAGTTCCTTACCAGTGCAGATAGTTAATGGAATAGCTCCAATGGTCCTCGATGTGCCAGCAGAATGAAGAGAAGCACATCCCCACATACAGCCAGGGTAACTTCATCCCGCAGATATCAGCAGTAATGTGAGTAAGGACGGAGGGGTCCATCACAGGCATGTTGTTCAAGTTCCAGCCACAGTCTAGGTAACGCTGCAGAAACAAGTTGAAGGTATTCAGGCATTTCATACTCGCAAGCAAGCTGCACAGCCATAGACATATCTCAATCTATACAGCAGTTAGACAACTACAGTCCTGGTCTAATAAAAAACGTTAAATTCTGCAAGGAAAAAATGTTAAAAGGAACGAAAGACCTGCAAACCTGTTTATTTCTTAAAGCAATACCAATTTTAATATATGAATAGCTATATATTGAAGAAAATCATCCTGACCCTCAGGCCACAGTAGTTTCTTTAAAGAAACTTTATATAAATATATATATTAGACATGGCAAACCAGCCCTAAAAGGACCAAAATCTGCCACTGACTTTATTATCAGCTGGCTTTATCATGGCGAAGGACACATCCCACCCACTCAGTAGAAATACTGTCCTTGCTGAAAGATACAGATGAAGAAAAATACAGGATTCGTTACCTTTCACATAACATATAAAAACACTAATATATATGTTGTGCCCTGTTAGGTTGTCCAATTTACAGTAGTGGAGACACCAAAGTCTTTCCCTAAAGTTCTTCATGCATGCAAAGCATTTACAAACATGTCATTTGAGGTCACACTATAAGGAGAGAGACACAAAGTGCAACAGAAGTCCAATTAAAGAATAATCAGTATATCACTGCACACAGGCCAGCGAGATGAATAAAGCAGTACCTCATCTTGTGGAGCCAGTTTAAATCGTCCGTTCCGAACAGGGAATCCGCTGCCAAACTCCTTGGATGCAATATCAGCTCCATACTCCACAGTGACATCTTCCTCAACAGTACTAACTAAACGCCAGAACTCCTTCTCCACCAGCTCTGTGGGAACCATCTGGAGCACACACAACACAAGTCAAAAGACATGCATTGCAAGTTACTTTCCTGTAAATGCAATGGGCATGTCACACTAAACCCTGAGGTTGCTCCTTTCCCAGACTCAGGTGCTAATCCAATACTTTCACTTCCAATTGTAGCTGGTTCAAACATGCAGCAGCTCGAGTCTCAATCTCAACTCTGCCTTAAAGACTTGAGTCTGGCATACATTAGGGAGTGTACCAGGGCAACAGCAGTCATGTCACGGTTTGGCTAGTGCTCCCACAATCTTAAAACTGACAGACTGAATTCCATAATGTGCTCCTCTGCAAGTCTGAGCAACAATACAGAGCGAGACTGGGGCCATCAAATCAGTTCTTTATTTGGTTGAGAGGGTATTTTAATAGAGGCTATGCCTCTGAACGGAGCAGGCTAGGAAGGTCCCTGTGTGAGAATAATTAGGTATAATGCTTCAACTGTATTGCTTTTATTTTTGACTTACAAAATGCTGCTTATGGACAGCACCATGTGATGCTAGTCACTAAAAGACAGGATGTAAAAGTCTGTTGTATTGAAAGTTGTAATACGCCAGTTTGAACTCACATGGACTGGCATGTTGAAGTAGTCAGACTTGAACGAGTCGGCCATTTCTCCAAAGGCACGCAGAGAGTAGTCTCTGCATGCTTGTTCAAAGCCAAATGCTTCCTGAGGCTTGCTGCACTCCTATTAAACAAAAACAAACAGGGTTTAAGAAATCCTACATAAAATCGAGTACCTAATATTACATTACTATCATACACCTTGTGAAACTAACTGGTAAGACCAGCAGCAAAAACAATCTTAATCAAGAGCAGCTTTGAAAATGACTGCTCAAATACAAATTCAAATGATGCCTATTAACTTCAGTCTCCTAAAGACTTTGTTTAAATGTGTATAGAACATGTGGAACACATATGGTGATCATTCTTGTGTTCCTCTTCATTACAACCTTTCAGGACTAAAGTTGATTTGGTAGATCTAAAGAATGCAAAGGCTCAAGGGGGGGGTGGGGGGGGGGGGAGATGAGAGGAAGACAGTAGCAGACAGAACTATGACAATGAGAAACACAAAGCAGATCCTATTACCTGAGCCAGGCACTTGGGGCATCTCCAGTCTCCCTTGGGGACATCGTGAAGAGGTGGAATGAGACAAAAGGTGTGGTAGCTATCATCACAGCCATCACACAACAGGAGGCGATCTTCATCACTGCCACTGCCACAGACCAGGCAAACATACAGGTCCACCTACAGATCCAGTGCAGAGTGCTTAATGACATGCACATCCAGACACACCTCTTTATACAGAGGCTCTCAAACTAGAATGCATGGACAGTGCTCTTTCACCCTTTACATTTTAGTTGGATTCACATTAATATTCTTTCTTATCTTTACATGTTTCATTGCAGTTTGTTTAGTGGGATTGGCCCTGAACTACTTTGGTAACAAACTCAGTATACAAAGTTTACTAGTCCTTCATAATTACACATGGACAGAGCACACCTTGAAAAAATAATGCACCCAATTATAAGGCAAGATCAATTATTTTTTTTAAAACGCTGTATGTATTTGAATAGGTATTTTGCAAACTGAATGCAATAATGACCCAAACTAGTTAGCTAATAAGAACAAACTGCTGCCTTGAGGTTTTGAAGGCAGGAAACTCAGAGACCCCAAAACAGCAGGATGTGTGAAAGGGACATAAAAACCACAGCCCCCCGTTCTCAGATTACCCCCCGAGGGAGCCAATAAACGGGCATCGGCCACTGGGTTTGGAATAATAAACAGTAAAAACCCTTTCAAAACCATGGCTGATTGAGAGATGCATTAAAGAAAAGATGTGCTTTATTACCTTACAGGGTATAGAGTCCCACATTATCCTAGTGGAGCAAAGAGTCCACACTTACTATACTCACTGCCGGGATGGTTTTTTTAATCCTCGACTTGGCTTTCTCAGTTTCAGTGATATGCTCCTTAATATCCACGGGTTCCTGTTTCACTGTAATAGGAATATCCTTCTCTGTAAAAAAAATACACATTAAAAAGCCATGGTTCAGCAAGTAGAAGGATTTGAAATTTAACCTAATGATATATTTTAACAGTAGAGGCATTTGTTTTATTCAACACATGCTGTTAAAACATTACAGGACGCCCAATTGTTCGAAATAACTGGCACTCTCCTTCAGGCTTGAAGCCCCTTATTTATAAGGCTTGTTTTGGATGATGTGCTAAATTGTGGATGTCTATAAAGTCAACAAGCAATACTTTTGCAGTAGGCATGCAGTTTAATTTGCATTTCAGCATTCCTTTAGGGAGCTTAGGCACGGGAAACCATGGATTTAATTGATCCTAAAACAATTTTTGGGGATAAATTTGAACAAGGACACAGTTACCTTGTGTATAAGTCTATAAAACGTATTCTTAAAACATGTGGGACCCAAGCCAATTCCTTACACAAGTCATCAACCTTACCCATTTCGTTCTTTACAACTACAGAGCCCATTCTTCTTCTCAGGTTGGGCTTGTTGTCACAGGGCTCTCCTGGTTCAGTCTTCATACACCCTCCCTGGAAACAGCAAGAGATGAGAAATGGACCACCAATCTACCACACCTGTTACAAAATCCTACACAACAGGGAAGCACTTCAACCATCTGGGTAAATGTTTATTCACACAAAGGCCCATAGCGAATGCTAATGTCCAGATAGTGTCCTGCACAGTACAATGTCACTGGAGTGCTCACAGACCTCATACTGAAACAGGTTTCATTCAACCTCATACATCCGTGTTTGTACATCTTCATTTCAGCTGAGGACCCACGAAATCATTTGAAATGTGCATCAGAAGGATGGCAGTGGAGGTCTGCTCCAGCTCAGTCTCCTGCACTGGGCTACACTAATGAGACTCACCTCTGCTCTCATGCGCTTGAATCTGCGGGCTGGAGTGCAGGTCTCTGTAGGCTGTACAGACTGCCTCTGGGCTAGATCATGGGGTTTGTATTCTCGGTCCTTCGCATCATTTGTTAAGATTGGCTTCTGGACACACTGGTTAAAAAAGAGCAAGTACATTCAACATAAAGCGAGCAGCTCTCGTTCACATTTCTAAGACAATTTGAAAGTATACGCTCCAGAAGACAGGCAAGGAGTAACCAGGCTGTATACAGTGGCCCAGCCATACATACTGAACTAATCAAAGTCTAAGAGTGCATCCCAGTTTTATAAACTGGAAATGTCTGTTGGCATTTAGGATACAAAAATCGGTTGGGTTGGCATGGTGATTCCTCAGCTGTTAGGAAAGACAAACAAGAATCTGAGACATACCAGGATTAAAAGAATATTAATGAAATGTGGAATGTTTCTAATTAATATCAGGTCAGCAGTTAATTGATGATATATGGTTAGCTCATCAGCTTTGAATTTGAAATTAGAATTACAATTTAGCCTAGGCTAACCAAAATAAGGCTTGATGACCAGCTCTTTCAGTCGAAATGTATGTAGTGAGCTTTTTGCAATACAATGGCTTAATAAATTGTTCAACTCTAAGCAAACATAAGTTTAGAATATCCCAAATCCTCTGGAAATACAATTTTCAGTTGAAACACAAACTTCATACTTCTGTCATGCAAATCTCTGTTTATTAGCTTAACACTGACCAGGTCAAACCCCCCAAAAAACATGACCCACCAACTCTGGCAATAAAACATGTTATTTAAGTTGTCAGTCAAAGCCAAGCATATGGCACACCAGGTCTTAAAACTGCACTCTATTAAGTAAGCCTGATAATATGCAGCCCCCTTTTCAAGAGGCCAACTGCAGTGTGAGAGAGCATTAGAGAAGGGTGCTGAAAACGGCAGCTGTCAGATCACAGGGCTGGGTCCCTTCAACCACAGACACCACAAGAGGGCTGAGCTCACAGCGAGACAACAAACACAGACAAGCACAGGAACTGTCAAGGGGACAGTGCTAGCCGAGGGCTGGGACT
Source organism: Acipenser ruthenus (assembly GCF_902713425.1). Taxonomy (NCBI): domain Eukaryota; kingdom Metazoa; phylum Chordata; class Actinopteri; order Acipenseriformes; family Acipenseridae; genus Acipenser; species Acipenser ruthenus. The sequence goes on from NC_081218.1 coordinate 14,778,287, forward strand.
GAGTGAGTGAGTGAGTGAGTGAGTGAGTGTGAGGTCAGAGTCACAGAACAAGATGGCCCCCCCAAGGTCTGCACTATCAAATGTCAAACTAAAATAAGGCAAAGGGAAAAGAAAAGTGAAATAGAGGCAGGTCTTCTTTAAATAATCTAACTGCTGAAGGGGGGGGGGGGGGGGACAAAGAGAAAACAACAACAACATCTAGTATATCTGCAGATCCCTTCTGTCTTTTCATGTTCGTCAAGGTGCTGTGAAATCGCCCTGAATCCGCCTTGCACCATCGCTCAGCTAGGAGACCCTTTGGGTTAATATCTAGGAAGCAAACGTACCTGATCCAGAGCTGGAACAGCCACTAAACTCATCAGTTTGGAAGGCGGCTCAGGCGCCTAATGCAAGGGAGAGCTTGGAAAGTTAAAATGGACGTGACCCCATCGGCAGAGGTCACCTTAAACCAATCAATGGCCTACCTGGATGGTACCTCTGCTTTATAGGGGGAGTAACTATTCAACATATCCACTTTTAAGGTGGTTCCTACAGTTACCTGTGTTAAATATCAGCTATCAGTGCGACTCCCCCTTTAATGTGTACTGCTTTCAAATCATCTGTTTAGCACATCAATTCCCTTGTTAATGTGTTGCTGCTTAACATGTACTCTGCTGCAACTATTGGCAGGACATGTCCTGGTGACATATTTCAGTAGAATATCACCCTCTATTCAAATATAGCATTTCAATAGTTACACATGCAGATGCGTGTGCATCTATGGGAAGGACAACAGCAGAATACAAATACAAATTGACATTAAAAGCTTTAAGCAAAAGTTAATACATTTTATTGTGATTACAGCAGCCTCTAAAAGGTAAGTTTCAAAAGTCAAGAGATGCTCCAAAGGTCTGTGCACATTTGTTTTCCTCTCTCTCTCCTGGCTGGCAGATAGCAATTGGCTGCACCACCAGGACACACCCTAACGACAGAGAAAGGAACTGATCCCCAGTGAGCTGTCATTACTCACCAGCAGGCTGGCTCCGGACTGGAAGAGGTTGTACGGGTACAGAATTCTTTCGTAGTGGGAGCGAATGTGAGAGCCCACAGCCTTCCCAGGGGCAAATCCCATCTTCAGTGCTATTCTGGTCCATCTCCTCTCTTTACAGACAATGTCAAACCCTCCTTCATCTGCAACCAACTGCAAAACAAAGAGGTGGAACATTGCAGACTTCCCACACTTTATCTTAATAACCATGCAACCCAGGGTATGTAAACACCGCTTAAAATGGGTTACAGTGAGGGATAAATATTAGTGTGCTCCTATAATGATTTAACAACTTGCCAATGTAAAAGTGCTGCTTTTATCGAAGTACAGAGTTCAATAGAACTGAAACTTCACTAATTCATTTGAAGCACTTACCTTATTCAGTTGGTACAAATCCAAAATCTTTCTTTCCACATGTGGGATTTTTAACGTGCATCCCTGCAGCTCCCAGAATTTGGCTATCTGATCCAGGAAATTGAGTTTTACTCTGGTCTGAGCCTGGATGAGGATTGAAATAAAAAAAATGGACATACTTTAGTGAACAATATGTTTTAATTGAGGTGCTCAAGTCCTTAGAAATAACTCTTCCAACACTGCACAGGTACTATATATCCAGTGCAATGAAAGAACACAAACTGCGATGCTGAAATAGAACTGTCAATTGTTTGACTTAATGTTGCTAGGAACCAAAAAGAATGTGTCTTCATTTTTCAATTCCTGTTATTCATTACTTGAGAAATGTTAGACCCAACCGCTATTAATGTGAAGCTTAAAGATTTCTGATGTAAAAGTAGAAGAAACCATTTTGACCAAATGCCATCCATCGGTGCTGTTAGAATCAGTTGTTTACAGGGGTGTTCTTACACTGGCTGGAGTATGCGGCTTCTCAGTTTTTAGTTCTGTGGCACCTACTGTAAGATCTATTTTGTAAAACCAAGCCACCTAGTACTAAATATAGAGCTAATAGTTACCTCCAGTTCATTGAGCCTCTGAATCCGTGGGGTGAAGTGCAGTTTGTCAACGTCACAAGCAAACGGAGGCTGCCAGTCCTAACAAAACACAAGAGGGGAAGAGAATGAATGAGATTTGCAATAACTGAATATCCAGCTTTCTTGGGGCATCCATACAGCATGCACGGAATGAATTGGTAGAGGTCAGAGTAACATTAGCCAATCAATAAAAGTTAATTTAATAAAAATTCACCTCAACTAGGAGCGAGTTCGTTTTAACTGAATGGACACCAAACTATTATTTAAATTATTATTAAGAGAGTGAATTCCAGAACAGGTTCTACATAATCTAAATACTGCAAGATCCTTTGCTAGTTAGATTTCGCCGATATGCCTGCCGTGGTGAAGATCAGACTGGAAGGGTGTGGAGGGGGTAGGGGAAGAGCAAACAGCCAGACCGACTGGTTTAATTACACAGCATTCCAGTGAACACATACCTTCTCTTCACATAGAAAAAGAAAAACAAAACTACTCACACTTGGTAGTCATTAAAAAAGAGTTCTTGTCTACCGATGGACAGAGTCACACAAAGCAAAGCAGTCCATTGTGTTTTATGATGGCTGCATGCTCCTTCTGAGATTAATTAGTTGCTGCTGTAGTGTGTCTAGTGGGATCCCAGCACAGCAGTTTTATATTATGCTCTGCTCTACAACCTGGGTACACCTAGCAACAGCAGCTGTGACACACACCAAACCACTCCGGTTAGCTTACCTGCTTTGCCTATGCACATACTTCATATAATAAAGAAATCATCCATCCTCATTGCTTTGTATATTGGGTAGTATCAAATGCCTTCACAGGTACGAACTGGAAGATCAAATTGAGCAACCATTCATGATAGATACTAGGAAATAAAGGGTTTCACTGAGGCATAGTCGACACCTTATATATTTCACCAGAGCCAAAAAAATGAAGATAAGTTTTAGACAAACCTCATCAATTACAGTCTTTACATGTCAAGACAGTGTAGATTGGGGAGGGGGGTTGTGGTGTCTGTGGCTTGTGTTACTGATGCAACAAATTACTTAACGTAGAAATATGTTGTGGGGTGTATACCGTTTATGCTGCTGCCAGTACACCCTTAATCATAGCTGCAGCAACAATTAGAAAAATTGAGTTTCCTTCTATTAGTAGCACAACTCTGCGATACCTTCCAATTGTTATTTATAGCAAATCCTGTATTAAACCATCCCAAGTGTACTAACTGCCAGCAATACCTCACACCGTTCACTTCTCTGCAGGGTGGGCTATGTAGTGTCCTGACCAGATAATCCAGCACAGCACCTGCTACAAACAGGCAAACCAAGGCATTTCACAACATCAAACAGGCTGCGATACGCATCGAGGCTCTAAAGACTTTCCACCTGCAACCAAACAAGGTAGAAAGCTGAAGCGGTCAAAGAAATGCGTCATTCTATCCCCCACTAACTTTGCATATTCATGGGTTCATTTTCGCTCTGTGTTTTCAAAAGGCAAGAGTTTGCATAACAGAGCTGAATGAAACCTCCTATATAAACCACACTGCAGCATGCTACTCCTCCAGAAATACAATGGAAGCAACCTGGCAGGATGCTCAGCCGGAGCCCTGGAACAAAACACACAACAATGTGATCTTCTGCCATTGTGAATCCGAGTCCAGGGCTCCCAGCTAAGCCTATTAGCACGGCTGTCACACTACAACAGCCATGGTACCACTCAAGGGGGGTAACAACACAGCCATCAACTGAGGGCAATGTTATAGCCGGCCTTTTGACTCAACGCCTTGCTTCCTGAGCAGGAGCCAGATGGAGTAACAGAGCCCAGTATATAAAAATCAACCTTGTCAGCGATCACACTCCCTGCATTAAAAGCATAGAATGACAAGAGAGAAGGGGAACCTAGAGTAAAAAAAAAACAAAAAAGTGTGGGCACTTTCAGGACTCAAAACGTGAAGGACAAACCACAGAACGTTCACTTACGTTTCATTTATTGCACATTAAAATTCAAGCTGTTTTGGATAACAGGGAGCTACACTATCATATGATGAAACTGGGATTCAAATATTTAACAGATCTGCTTTAATGTATAGTATTCTTGCTTTGTTCAAAAACGTTTCTACAAGCTGAATTTCCAACTTGTATTTCTTTTAAAACCCCAGCCCATCTCTCAGCAGTAGGGGAGGAGAGAAAGAGACAATGGAGCACAAGACCTGTCCAATAGATCACATGCCCCGCCCCACCCCTCCCCGCCCCCCAGGATCACAGCTGGGGATCAGTCCTGATTTCACTGGTAAAAGCCCTTTGAACTTCAGGCTGTGGCAACTGGGCTGCTAGGAGTACAGCCTTGAACTTGCTCTAGAGACAAGGTGGTGGGGGAGAAAAGGGCGGCTTTGTCAGCATTAGTAGAATATAAATTGGAATTAGTAAAATATTTCTTCCATGTGTTGAAGCGTGATCAAGCTACAGTATACAGCAGAATGTTAAAATGCATCACCTTAAAAAAGCAAAAACAAACAAAAGGAAGCACACACAAAGCTGTTACCTAATCAGCTCATGTTTCTATCAGGTTTGTAGGCATTTCCTGTGAAACTTTGCCACCAGAAAAACAAGACAATTATCCTTTCATTTCTACTTTGCTTCCTAAGCTACAAAAAAAAGCTTGATGAGATTCACACTCTAAATCAGCACCACGATCAGGAACTGCCAGAGGTACTGTCCGGGTAAGTCTTGTATAATGGCAGGACATCTTTATAAGAAACACACTAAACAGATGCTTGTTGATCAGATAAGCTTACCTGAGGGATTCAACCTGAGCATTGCTTCATTAAGATTGCACCCACTGTGCACACAGCCAGCCCAAAGGACAAAACAGCAGCAAATGATGCAACACCTCCAGGTATCAGCCTTCCTCAAACTGCTTTTTCACTTTCAATTAGAAAGACATTCAAAAGCCAACTGTCTTGTTGTTTAAGCCTAATTATTAGCAGTATGACCAGGTCAAAACCAAAACTCATTCAAACCTTCAGTGTCAGTGATTAAAGAGGAGCGATTTTCAGGCTGCAAGCCTGTCACTTTCCATTTGGTACGTGTCTCTGTACTGGAAATGCGGTCAAGGGTATCAGTTGAAGAATCAGATCAGGAAGTGGCATTTGTTGCACAGCGGCTGCTGGGGCCTTTGTCAAAACGTTGGGGCCTTTCAGTCTTTATATTAAAGGGACTGGGAACCAGTTTATCTATCATCTCTTACATACTGAAATTCAAAAAAGCAACGGCTTAGCACTCCTAGTAAGCCGATGCCAATGAAGTGTGCTGTAGGTACAATCCCTCTCTACCCACGACATTAATAAATGCTGTAATACGGAAATTCCACACAGCAGTTCCATCAAGCACAGTCGGAGGCAGGTACATTTCCACTGTGCTGCTACAAACATGCGCAAGCTCTCGCAAATCTGACAGGCACAAACAATGTGAAGCCAACTGTGTGTTTTCACAGGAACCAGAGATCAACATAACCAGAAACCATCTGCATATTCCATCCAAGAACGAACCCAGCGGGTTCAATCTGACTGGCACTGCAAGGTAAGCAACGTAACTTACTGCTGCTGTGCATTTGCAGCACATACACATGCATGTAACATATTACATGGCAGCTGTAATGCATTATTAATTCAAAATCCTGTTCATTGAAACAGTCCAGTTTTGATAAATGAATGTCACACTGGGTGCGTACACACCACTGCCTGTTGACTGATTCAGTTGAGATCACACTCAAAGTAGAAGAGCTTTTCTTTCATTAAAATCCAGAACCTGTACGGGTCAAATAGTAGCTAGAGCCGCAGTGTGCATCTGGCATGCTTGGTGTCTCTCGCTAGGACAAATCCCTGGAGCTCATCTCAGATTTGATGGACTCAGAAGACTCATCTCCTTGTATGCCTGCTGTACCCTGGAAGTATACATCACATGCTACATTTTATAAAGGCCCTATAAATCAGACACTTCAAACAATATAACATGGTGCACGTTTCCCAGACAATTACATTCAAACAATCACACAAAACCTACAGAAACAACGTGTTCCGTCTAAATTTGCTCCAAATGTCATCAAAGCACATCCAAACCTCCCATCTTGTGCAAGGTCTGAAAACAACCCTAGCCAGCATGGTGCGTTTCACAACAGTAATCATTAAAGAAGTGGATGCAGCAGCACCACAATTGAGCTCATTAGTATCTTAACCATTCATCTGTCAAAGGCTGTGAAGGTCACGGGAAGATAATGCTCAACAGCAGATCTATTACAGGTTTAGGGCAAACAATAAGGAGGCGCATTGTTCGACCATCAAGGGGTGAATAGAGACACCACTCCCATGATGAAATATAATGCACAGACAGGTTATTTAAAACACATCACATGTGAAATGAGCTGGAATGACATCTAGCAGTAAACTCAGGAGATACTGATAGGGAATTTACCTTGTCCTACATATTAATAACACTTGTATTTGAATTCTATATATACTTCTATAGTAGAATATAAAAAAAACTAAATTTCTATTATTGTTTAGAAGAAATATCTATACCTTTGTTATACATAGAATCCATTAATACACACTCTTACTTAGAGAAAAAATACATTTCAGAATACAAGTGAAAGAATATAGATGCAAACGCATGCATTTCAAAGCCAAGCCTATCACAGCTAGAAAAACACCCAGATGATAAGTGTGTAACATTCAGTTTCCTTCTGAACAAAAGAGTAGAAAAGGGAGAACTAAACGACAGTAATTACAAGGTCACAAATGGCACGGCAAAGCCTCTGTTTGAATGAAAGTTTGGTGAAGTGCTGGTGCAGACTGGCAACATTTACTGTTCTCAGGATACCCCTTCTTTATTATTTCACAGTGGCCATGTTTGGAAGCACAGAAGACACACACATTTATAGAAAGACTACATTCAAAATCAACATTTTACTTTCCAGATTTTAGGACTGTGGTAATCTGTGTATTTTACTTTCATGAGAAATATTTATATAAATGTAATTGTAAACTAATCCAGCTCTTAATTGATCCACAATAATCCCCATATAGCCTCACAAAATGGCCAGATGGAGCACTCCACAGATCCTGTTTACCACAAAGCCAACATGGAGGACAACACCCAATAGCATAGGCCTAGGTGCATTTCTCAATGGGAACTTTGGGGAAATAACCCAAGTTCTTATCTTATGAGAAAATAAATACAAATGATATCAAAACAAACTAAACATTAGGGGCTGCAATTAATCCAAAAAACGTAAAAGGCTGAGTATTTTCCCCTACCATATGGAAAAGGGTTTGAAAAACTGTGAAAGCTAAAAAAGATATAATATGTAGTGTTTAAAAGATGTAAAAAGACGATTTAATGTTTGCCACGACTGCATATACGTTCTTAAATCAACAAGAATCCTTAATCGTGTACAATTTATTAAAGATATATATTTATGTAACAGTCTATTGTATCTCGAATATTAAAAATGCTAGAAAGGGAGCGATTAATATGCAAGTTATATAAACACAAAAGATGGTTTATTGTAAATGCATCATTCAAATACTTTATAAAATTATTAGCACGGTCAAAACTGCTGACTATTTGGGTGAGGGAGACCCTACTCTCAAATTAAAATATTTTCAGGTGTAACACAAAAACAATTCTTTAAAGTATAAAGATTTTTTTCAGTTAAATATATTATGTTTTGGTTTTTTTGTATTTTTTTAAACGTATACTAAATACCCACAACCCCCAAAATTCTCCTCTGCCTAAATCAACTAAAGCGTAGACAAGTCTGCCGTTGCGTCGTTTAAAAAGACAATCAATCGTATTTTATTAAAATAAATAAACAAACATATATATAATATAGCATCATACTTTTACTTGGACACATTTGACACGGTTTTTTGTTTTGTTTCTGGACTTCAAACGTCAGTCTTACTTCCCTCAAGACCGTCCGTGCAGGAAATGAGGTGAAGCAACAAACTTACTCTGAGTATTTGGCCTTGCTGTGTTACTTATAAAAACACTCGCTTCAGCGAATTGCTAAACAACTCTGCCCCAAATTTTATCCCTAAATACATTACAGCTAAACGACACGTTTCACTTTCAATAGACATTTATTTCCCAAACAAAATCCATGATGTAGACTCGAATGATCTGGTCTAAACATGAAAGCCATCCGCAATAACACAGCCTACTTTTAACTAGAATACAATATTTGGAAAAAAAAAACACAAAAAAACAAGCACTACCTTTCTGAACCTCTTATTTTAGTTTCCAGTTTTTTATAACATCGGTTAAGAAAGCGAACGAAAGCTGGTTTAATTTGCACATCGCTTCTTCCTTTAAAAGCATACTTTTCAAGAAGGATACAAACTCAAATGCAGCAAACCACATTTTAAAATAACTCAAGCATTATTTTTGCAGCTGATTTAGAATCAATCCTCGAGTCGAAGGCACGAGAGCATCGAATGTTATTCAATAAAAAGTTATAACGACATCAACTGCCAACGTCAGAATGTTGAGTATTTAAAAAAAATGTGACTTTAACACTAAAATATATATATTTTTATTATTATTACCTACTAGTAGTGCTGTTATATTTAAGCGGAAACATAACCACCAGGTTTGCGGTCCTGCCCACACATTATTCATTATTAAGTCGTAAATTAACTTACTGAGGGACAAAAAAGTTAATTTTTTTTTTTTTTTAACCCCCACCAGATACAAGTACACGTTGTAGTTGTTTTTTGTCTACAATAACAACAATAATATATTTCCACTCCTGGGAACATGTTGGCAAAGTGTACCCCAGGTAGCGTTACTGACAACCTCGACTCAGCCGCACACAAAGGAGCGTCTTCCCTTTAAAGCCCCGAGCCGCCATATTGAAAAGTTTTCTTTAAAAATAAATAAATAAATAAGGGTTCAAACTCTCGGAGGTTTCCAAAAGTAAATTGCCAGGAAATGTTCTCCTAGGGGTCCCCAATACCCGGGCTGCACTTTTTTCTCCCCCCCTCTCCCCGCACTCACCGGCGGCGGGCGGACCTTGCAGATGCCCGTTTTCTCGGCGATGGGACGGATCTTGTTGATGAAAGCGAACGGGTCGGCAAATTCCTCCCAGCTCGGCTCGAAGACCGGGCACTCCGGCGGCGGGACAAACTCGTCGGGCCGGGGCTGGGTCATCGTGCTGGTCGGTGACCAATGCGAAGAAAAGACCGGGTCAGTAAAATCCAGATCTCGCTCAGTCCAGTCCTCTCCTTACAGCGGCGGCTTCCCTTTACTCAAACAACCAGCATCAACACTCACTCTCTCACTCACACTCTCCCCTCTCTCTCACACACACACACTCACACTCACACCAAAACCCAGCTGTGATGAGGTCGCATACACGTCCGCTTCGAAAACTAGTCCCGCAGCAACCCAGGAAAACCGAAGACTGTCATTTAAAAAAAAGACTCAATGCACTCGAAAAGTCACCTTAATTAGGGAGAGCACTGTTGTTTTCAAACCGTCGCACCAACAACTTGTGTTTTTATTTGAAATGATCTATAATTGGAACAGCCACTTCCCTGGTACAAAAAAAAAAAAAAACCTGGCTCAGCCACCAACGGAATTATTTCCTCTTCACAATGTCGTGCAAAGCGGTCTTTTAATAGATAATGCAATTGTAGATACACAGTATTTGGTGTAATAGTTTTTTTGGAGCTTTAACTGTTACGGTAGGTGATGCATTTTGTGTGTGGATTGTGGCTATGGCCCCAGCAGGATTAACATAATTGCAATGCCTAACTACACCCTGCGGTCTCATATAGCAAGGACCCCCAATCTCCAAGAAGACTGGCACAGCGACAGAGGCCACAGTCCTTCTGATAAACCCAGGGGCTGTTTTATTTACTTATTTATTTATTTATTTATTTATAAATAATTTAATAGGGCAACAGAGTCGCTTTTACTCAAGAAAAATCAATTAATCTCCAGTATTATATCTCCAATATTCTGGAAATGTGCACTTACTCATATTCATAATTTTACATCTTCTGTTTATTTTGTGTTGCTATTTGTCATTAAGGCCTATCAAAATAATATCCACTGTTTAGTGTGTCGTTGCTAATAATAATAATAATAATAATAATAATAATAATAATAATAATAATAATAATAATAATTTGACTAGGATATAAATCTCATTATTTTTTGCCTACAACGTTTGACTTTATGTAAGATCGGGGTACAAGTAAGTAATTGCATTGTAGTTTGTAAATATATAATTTTGGAATTTTACGATATATTTATATCCTTTAATACTGTACCTTATTAGGGAAATCAATGTGCCACAACATCATTATCCTAATGTAATAAATGTGAGGGCGCGGCATAGGTGACGTCAACTATTTGTTTGTTTGGTTTCTTTTGTATAATTTTAATCTAATAATTACCGAACAAGGAAATGTGACATTTGTGTGTTTTACCTTTAAACAAATATTTGTGGTAATTTACTGTTATAAAATAAATAATAAGTATTATAACATATTTCTTATAAAGTATAAAGAAACCCATTCACAATGCTGGTTTGAGTACCATGTCAATTATACCTTTTCCTAACACAGTGGCCATTGCTGGACTAATGTGATAAATTAACTATGTAGTAAATATAAGTACATCAAATAAAGTCATTATTATTATTATTATTATTATTATTATTATTATTATTATTATTATTATTATTATTATTATTATTATTATGTTCAAGTATTAGCAATGTTGACATGCGCGGATGGATACACTTCAGAAGACTACCACACGGT